>NW_026930543.1:0-40413 GCF_032062105.1 Saccostrea cuccullata
ACATGTTTTGTACCCGCGGAGCACACAAAACGGCAATTATAATAGATAGTATACCTATACATTTAATAAGAATATTCCAATGCCCTTACATTAAATCGATCTTTTTCTAAGTTTATTCAGGGTTTTTCCTGAGTGAAACACAGAATGGCATCGTTATCGGCTGCTTCGTGACGTTCTAAAACGCCATCGTTTTTGTCGTTTTCAATATTAAAGGACTACCTATCTTCTCAAGATGACTTCTTTTCAACATAGAAAAATATAAAACCACAATTTGGTATACGAATCGATGTAACAATTCTTATTTTGAATCTCTTGGTAGTTTTTCGTTTTTCTTCCATTTTACAGAGAATATTGCTATAGACCCTATTTATTGTATTGTCTGTAACTTACTAAATTTTGACCTGCTCCGCGATCCGATTTTCGCATTTTTAAAACCTGGATAAGTATTCAATCAATCGTGATATTTTGTCAAAATTAATACATATCATTTGGATTAATTGTTAAAATATTTCTACCCAATTGGATAATATATGACGTCAAATAAAAAAGATATGACAGTTGTCCACGAACTTTTCGAACAACCCTCGTATATTTCTGTAAGTCTTCAAATATCACGTCAGAAATCTAAATGCATAAAAATAAAAGATACGTTTGAGAAAATTATTAAAAAAAAAAATATCGAGATTTATGGAAAATTGGTGAGTCAATTTTGGATTCCGCATGCTTTTGCTTCAAATATTTTGTTGTGCTCAGTAACTCTCCATCAGCGATATCAACATACCAATTATTTTAGTAGATTTTTTTAAATACAGAAATTTTGCTTAAAATGTATTGCAATCTTTAAGATACATATATTAATCATAACAAAAATCGTACTAAAAATAAGAAGATAACATATAAGATAAATTTGTACTGGTCAGCTCAGCGTAATTAACTTGGTGGAGATAGCACACGTGGGCGCGATCATATAGAAGCAGTTAAAATGGTAAACAAATAAAAGTTGAACTTTAACCTGGCCAGTTCCAAGAAATGAATCGTTTATTAGGAAAGGCATTTGGTCAGGAGGAAGGAGCGACCAATAACATTTGAGTGACCAGGGGTCAGTTATACGAATAAATTAGATATAGCAAGTGAAATTAACAAATTTTGCAAAAAGACAGGAAGTAATTTTTAAAACGCATTAGTAAACTAAAAGTGTTGAAGGATAAAGAAATAATTGTTAAAAATTCAAATTTGAAATTAAAGTAATTATTGGAAATTTTGAAGGCGATCTGAATATGGAGATGAAAAACGGAGTAAGAGCTATTAGGTATAAAATGAGCGGACGACGGACATACGCCAGACAAGAGCTGGATTGTGTCTGTCTCTGTTTCATTTTATACAGGTAAGATTATTTGGTAGACTTGCGCGATTTTGTAAATTATTAAGTTTTCAGATGGTTTAGTTTATTTTCAGGTTTAGATTGTTTATATTGTAACACAGTAATATTTATTATAATGTTTAGTATTATGTGTAAAATTATTTATTGTAATTATAAAATAAACGGATTGTTTCTTTAAATAAAGACAAGAGCTGGATTGTGTCTGTCTCTGTTTCATTTGATACAGGTCTGGTCAAGGAAGGTCACTCAAGGACAAAGGAATTGCATATCGCAACATCAAAGAAAGATCTAATATAATACAAAAGCGAAATTGAATTATTCCACTTGGTGTGTCCTCTCACTAAAACAAAAACGATCTCGAATGTAAATGAACAAACTTATGATCGGCCCAACGTCATTTGTGACTCTGCCTCCTAAAACTTTGATGGTTGAGGTCTGATATACAGTTATCAGGCGTGGATCCAGGATTTGAGCAAGTAGGGGGGCGCCAAAATTAGGCAAGGGGTCTGGGGGCCGCCTGAGGCCCCCAGTGGTGCCGGGCAAAGCCCTGAGTGGGGGGCCCGGGGGCGAACCCCCGGAAGCTGCCGGATTCTAGAGATTTTGAAGGGTTAAAATGAGGTCTACCAAAGCCCTGGTGGGTTTCAGGGGGCGAAGCCCCGGAAGCTCCTGGATTCTAGAGATTTTGAAGGATGAAAATGAGGTCTACCAAGTAGACATATTTGATTTACGCTAACTTTGACAATTTTAGGGGGGGGGCGCGCGCCGGGTGGGCCCCCCCCTTAAATCCGCCACTGGGTATCATAGGCGGGATTTAATGAGGTTGACCCGGTTATAATATTTCTGTGAAATTTCATAACTATATGACGTCTGTAAGAGTAAATAAGAGCACAGTCCGCGTAAATTTTTAACGGCCCTCGTAGAAATAAGAAAAGCTACTAAAAATATTGACTTACCTGTGATGTTGGAAGATTCTTTCGTCATGTAGAAGAAAATAGAAATCGAAACTGAAATATGCTATATTTACGACCAGGTAAACCCCAGTGTTTCACGTTATATCGAAACTAATATTACCTGCATGAATTTTTAACCGACCTGTTTTTAACATTATAAAGGCTTGAGAACACATTGTAGTCTGTTAATGTGAAAGTTTTATTGATCTTTAGCAATATTTTCAGATGGCGTTTTGTTTAGTACCTGTGATTTTTTATGGCGTCTAATGTTGGTCTCTTTTTTTTAACATTTTAACATTTGAAAAAAAATATAGTGATTATTCATATTCTGAAAACTATGTTTGGTAAAAATATTTGTATCTAAAAAGGTGTCCATGACAATGTTGATAAATTGTAGGGAGACCTCTTGTGGTAGATGATGGCGTTTAGCTTTCTGAATGTTAATATACACTGTATGACTTACATCATACTACAGAAGAAAATTTCAATTGCACCTACTGCATTCAAATACTTGAATAAGGAAATTAAGAAATACATGTAATACACCATTTTAACACATTTTTCCAGGATGTCATTTTATCGAATTCAATGAAGCATGAAAAAGGTGTGTGTGGATTGTTTGTGTGTTGTTTTAACGTCCCTCTGGAGAATTTTTCACTCATATGGAGACGCCGCCACTTGCCGGTGGAGGGTTACAAATTTTGTCCTATGCTCGGCACTCAGGGCCTTTGAGCAGTGAGGGATCTTTTTCGTGCCAGCACTTACTGCGACACGGGGCCTCGATTTATACGTTCTCATACGAAGAACCGGTCTCCACGTCCACTGGGATTCGAACCCGCGACGTAAGGATTGACTGATTACTTCGCAACTCTTGAGCAGACGTTCTAACCACTGCGCAACGCGAGCGACAGGTGTGTGTGGAAGATTTGATAGAGTCAGCTTGCATTACATTCCGATAAAAAATTTAAATTTACATGATACTTCTATTTAATTAACGGTAGGAATTTACTATGTCTAGAACGTCGATCACTTATGAAACTAGTATCAAATTATGTTTATGGCTAAACAGGCACGTGACAAACTTGTTTAACACAAGTGTAAATACACCTTTCTCAACAAGTGTAATATAAGCATTTGCAAACGTAAATATTACACAGGAGTGACTCCGTTTTGTATAAAATTTTAACATCCGGTGACGAAAATACATTAGAGGTGTCTTCCCCCAAGCTTGTCGGAATTAAAGGGTCAAAAAGATAAGATTGGTCCATGAATATGTACATGCAAATCGAGTACATCTGTTATACTTATATTTTTAATGGATACGAGTTGTATTTAAACAATTGTTCTTTACAAAGTGAATCCTTTGAGCAACACGTTTATCATATTGTAGGTAACCCTAAATGATATACAGTTATTGCTGTGTTTGAGGTCAATACGATGATTAAGACACTTAATAGTTCAATATTCTCTGAGCCAGAAGGGCGAAGTGAATATTTACAGACCCTAAACCGTCTTACACCACTTGAACGGTACGGTTCGGTACGCTTTGTGCACGGAACGGTACGCTTTGTGAACGGAACGGTTCGTTTTGTGAACGGTACGGTACGCTTTGTGCACGGAACGGTTCGTTTTGTGCACGGTACGGTACGCTTTGTGCACGGAACGGTACGCTTTGTGAACGGAACGGTCCTTTGTTCACGGTACGTTTCGTTTCTTGCACGGAATGGTTTTTTTTGTGAACGGTACGCTTTGGGAAACGGTATGCAAATGAAGTGGGGGGGCCTGTTAGCTTTAATTCTTGATTGGCTTCTAAAAATGTATTCATTTTAAATGACTTTTGAAGTACTTAGTGCACGTATATAATTATATTTCCGTTTTTAACAAATCATTTTCTCGGTTTCTATTTAAACATAAATTTACACTATAGCGGTGAGGGTGGAAAAATGAAAAGAAAAAAATAAAAGGAAGAAAAAACTCATCCCACCGATGTCTTTGGCATTATGGATAGATATGTATTAATACACATAGAACTCGTAAATATTTCCGTACTTATTTTTTGGTATCTGAACCTTCATTTTAAAAAGGAAAAAACAAATTAATGAAATATTTTTTTCACTTTAAAATTAAGTTGTAACATAATAAAAAGGAATTAATATATACATGGTGTACTCGCTCTATACACATAACGCTACGCACATATATAAATTATTGTTCATTGATTGATCTATAGAAATAAATATGACTATTCCTGCTTCATTTTTATTCCTAGTGATTAGATATGTACATTTTTTTTTTTATTTTTAAAATTGTAGATCTATCGTTTTAACGTTTGTTTCAGAAGAGAAATATCAGTAAACAAAATAAATATGAAAATCAGCAGCAGAAACACGAAATCAATACAATAACTTCCGGGCGCTTTCTCGTAACAGAAAACATTTTTTTCACTGACAAGTATTTATGTTTTCAATAATCCTTTCAGTGTATTAAGTAATTAATTTAATAAGTTTTTCTTTATTTTATCAAGTTATTCTTTTTTGCAAAGTCTGTAAAAACGATGCCATGAATGAGAGAGAGAGAGAGAGAGAAAAATGCACCTTAATACATTATCTGTAAAAAAAAAAATACTTGTATTATTCTCATTCTTGTTTTTTTACATCGCCAAAGTCACAATTAATCAGACTATGATGCTACAATGCATTTAATCAACCCTTTTACAACTATTGTGCAATGAATAATCCGTTCTCTGTACATGCATGCTGCACGCATGAAATCCTCGGCATCACCTGTCAATCAAAATGGTAACGCTAGGTGACCCTGAAAGTCTGTTTACGCAGGAAAATTTCTTTTGTGATTTGAAACAATCTTATGGTCAGTTCATATTTCACACCTGTTTAAAAAAAAATATTGGGTCACCCCGGAGGGACGGGGGCGCCATGTGTTTAACACACCTTTTAAATTATTTAGTTCTGACCACATCAAGTGTATTTAATCACTCAACTAACATCCGGCAAACTCATCTTCCAGGTTTCACCACAACACAGATTACAAATTTATTTCCTAAATTATCCTTTTTCAGACAAAAATAAATAAGCATGTAACCCTAAATTATAATATTTTTTACACAAGCACAATTCAAGGTACACAAATTCGCAAAAGAATCACCTTCTAGGGGGGGGGGGGGGGGGATAACAAACATAATATGGCTTGAAAGAGGATTGATATTTTTTAAAATTTCATTTTATTTAGTAAATTATTTTTTTCAAACAGTAATAAGGATGTAGATCCTGTAGATTATGATTTTTTTTATTTACAACAATGTATACATTTTGCAGACTTCTAAAGAACTTTTAGTCAGCTAATTCGTATTGCTTTCTAGAGAGGGGATGGGCTGGGGGTACAGTGTAACAAACCTTATAATATCTTTATTTTTTCTCAATTTTTTTTTTCATTTTTCATAATATGTATTTGAATGAAGTAATATTTATACTGCAGTTTGCACATTTTATTTGCAAGAAATTGGCAGGCGATTTTTGTATGCAGCGTGAAAGTTGATCACAGTTTTATTAGTAAGATTATCATTTTTCTTTTGTGAAATCTTCATGTTTACCGCATGTAATATTTTAATCCATATTTCACATGATTACAGATTTTCAATGTAAGTACAACTGAACCAATGATTTGCCCATAGTAAAAATCTGAACAGAATTAATGTGAGAGTCTAATACCGTTCTTTTTTTTTTAATTTTACTCTAGAAAGTTTATGTATGTTTTAAAATTCTTACAAAATAATTCATCACGCATCTGATATGTACTACATATGAATGCATACTTCCGACAAAAACGATCTTGTATCCAATAAGATTTAATAATTTAAATGAGCAAAATAAAAATCAAAAGTAGAGACAACCAGGGAATTAATTCAAGAAAGCGTGTTATATCTTAGTGGTATTATAGTCTATTGAACCTATTTTATGTCAAATATAATTATAGGATTATGAAACATGAATGTACATGTACACATTTAAAGAGAGTTTTTTCCCTGGGCACAAGCACGATTATATTGAATTTTGAGGCATCTTATAATATTAGTTTAAATACCTGTATAGATAAATTACGAATATTTAAATATAACTAATATTTCAAAAGGAAATTGATTTAAATTGCTGATATAAACAAAATGAAAGATTTCAAAAACGCCGACATTGTTCGAGGTCCACTGTGCCCCGTACGTGTTTTGAGGGAAAAACTCTGGCCTGTACAGTACCTTTGACCACAAACACAACAAGTTAATCTAATTTATAGCATATAAACAATCATCTCACACTCTGTCTGGTTGTTTTTAAAATTGTTGTTTGCTTGAGTAGTTTCCTTATATTTACAGTTGAAGGCCCAGACGCATGATACTTGATAATGGTGTTTCGAACGGGGGGACACAACCTCCGTCCTCTTTTCACAGGCGCCGTCAAAATAAACCAAAATGACTTATTTGGTTGTTACACGATTCAAAAATCATTGGGGGCGTGGTTTGCATAATTAACCAAAGAACGGTACGGTTCGCTTCTTGCACGGAACGGTACGCTTTGTGGACGGTATGGTACACTTTGTGAACGGAACGGTTCGCTTTGTGGACGGTACGGTACGCTTTGTGCACAGAACGGTTCGCTTTGTGGACGGAACGGTTCGCTTTGTGGACGGAACGGTTCGCTTTGTCAGGAACGGTACGCTTTGTTCACGGTACGGTTCGCTTTCTGCCGGAACGGTCGGTTCGTTTTTGAGGTGTAGTAGCACGGTTTAGGGGCTGTAATTCGAAGGTGGCTAAATCAACGTTAAATTACGTCTCTGTAGCCTAACTGTGACGTCACCTTAACGCACGTTTCTCTGTGTATATTTCTTCGCGTGAGTATACTCAAAATTCGTATTCAAATCCATTTCATTGTTTGTTAACTAGAAAAAAAATAGAAAATGTGAATGTTTAAGTTATTTGCTTTTCATGAAGCGAATATTTGGGCTTTTTGATCATAATGTGTGCTATTAAAATTAATTGTATTTTTTGAAAAATGAATTGATTCGAATTTTTTTTATATGCATTTGTTGAAAATTAAGGTAGAACCTCTTTTGGGAAAAATCTTTGTCACAAAATTTTTTTAAACTTATGATAATTAAGTATTTGTTTATGATCATATTGTTGTAACCCACCCCCCCCCCCCCCACACACACACACACACACATACACACACACACCACCACCACCCCAAAAAAATATTAAAGAATATATATGTAATAAAACTTTAAAATAAATACATACATGTATATCTTTTTACAAAATTTTGGAAGTTCTGAAAATTAAGTACCGTATTTGAAATGCACATGTACATTATTTATCTAATTGCTTGTCAAGTTTTCTCCCCCCCCCCCCTCCCCGGGCATGATTCATGCATTCTAATGTCAACAGCTAAAATTACATTCAGAAAAAAAATTGGGAGAGGGGATACTATTTGAGAAGTATGTGATAAATAGCGGGAATTCCGGATAATTTTTCTGTTGATATAAATTTGGTAAAAATAAGTTTCAAAACTCAAAATTGTGGATATGTGTCGAAAAAATAGCAAAAACAGCTGCAAAACATACCTTGATTAATAATTGGCTTGCTAACCTAAGGCAATGTAGCAGTAATGTATACTTTTTATATGTAGCGGTAATGTAACGTTTTTTGTAGCGGTAATTACTAAGTATAACGGTACACAGGTTTTGGGGAAAAAAAACCCCCCCCCTTCCCGTTTTCCCGTACCCCAAGGATTATTTGACTTTTTTTGAATAAAATATTTTTTCTATGATATATTTTCAAAGTATTACAACTGAAAAATCCAAAATCAATGCTAAAACTAGCCCTTTTAAAAATTCACCCTCACTGATACTAAACAGAACTGTTATAGTATAGTGGGAAAATTTTAAAAGGGTAGTTTTAGCTTTGTTTTTGGTTTTTTCAGTTGTAATACTTTGAAAATATATATAAAAAATATTTTATTAAAAAAAAAGTAAATAATTTTAGGGGAACACGGGGGGGGGGGGGCCTCCCCCCAAGCACCTGTGTAACGGTAATGTAAATTTAAAAAATGTAGCGGTAATGATACCCCCCCCCCCTTGCAAACCCCCGGATTTGATTTTTTTATGTACATGATTGTAATCCAATATTTTTTCACCTGAGTGTAAATAAGTCCAAATTAAATATATTTCCAAAATATTTTAATCAGTTTGGATTTTCCCGATCTATTTTCGTCTAACATAGCAAGAAGTAAATGTTCGTAATTTTCACCAGGAAGATCACATGCAGGTGAACATAACCTGATTTTTTTTCACAATGCTGATCTTGGAAAATCAGAGAGCTAAGAGTATTTATCATATTTTAAACACTTTTTTAAATGATTTGAAAAACATTGTGATTTTTTTTTTAAACGTATGTGCATGGGAAAATATTTAAGCGTTATCATTTTTAGTTGACCTGTACCAAGACAAATATTTACTTTGTAGATGCAAATGTGAAAAAAAAAAAAAAAAAAAATGAGAAATAATACCCTGGTAGTGAAGTTTTTTACCATTACATCGAGATTAAATAATACCGAATTTCACTTTAAAGTGCTTAAAGTGCCACTAGCGCGCATCAGGGAAATATCCAGCAGAGCAATTGCTATTCATAACGCCATGTTCACTGAATAACGTTGTTTATTTCTTAAATATCTCATTACGTACTTTCCATTTTTTGGGCGGTCAGCAAGGGTTAAACAGGCTCGCCGTTGCTTAACTTACCACAGGGACTTGCTCCCGGCGTGTAATAATAATTTATTTTAAAAAATCATATACCGTTATAATACGGTATATGTTTTTTTAAAAATAAATTTTTATTAAGCCGGGAGAAATCCTGTGACTTGCCTGAAATAGAGCAACCTACCATATCACCAGAAAAGCTTTCTCACTATGGCGAGGCAGTATAAATTCCGTATAGGCCTATAATGTCCGCTACAGATGTTAAACACAAAAGTCGGAAATATCTTGCACAAACAAAGGTTTCTATATAACTTGTGTTTTTTCCTTAGCAGTGAAACTAAAGGTGGTGGCCCTTTCTCAATGGTTTTAAATAGATTGAATGTTTGTATGTTGTTAAATGTCCACCTTAGTTTTTTTTAAATTCATATAGACCCCACTACTTGCCGCTGGAAAACTGCAAATATTGTCCTATAACGGGCACTCAGGGCCATTGAGAGGTGAGGGTTTTTTTCATGCCAGCACTCCTGCGACAAGGGGCCGCGGTTTATACAACTTAGGACCGGTCTCCATGTAAACTTAACTAGAAGAATAACACAAAAATAACCTACTCATCCCCCCCACTTTCAGAACACGTGGACTTCTTTAATTAGTAGGGATGGTCAGATGTTTGGATATTTGATGTTAATGTAGTGATAGAAAATGGCCAGCCCCCCCCCCCCCCCCCCCCCCTTCTGTACACAATGGAACTTCTTTGTATATGTGGAAAAAAGGGGGGTAGTTTTGGGGTAGAAAATATTTTACTAATATATGAGAAGAATTTTTTTCGAAAGACAGTCTAATATGCAGATTTCGCAGGTAAAACATGTTCTCTTTTCTACAAAATTTCTTTATGTGTTTTTTTTTTTTATGAAGGCGGTAATAATGTTGTACATTTGTGTCCATATGGTTAAGGACTTTAAAAGCTGCTCTAAATAACCCCCGACTTACGTTTTTTTTTGTCCCTATTTTTTTCGATTTTGACTAACTGGTAAATTTTCAGAGGACCTTCATGATATATATATACATGTATAAGTGTTGACCTGTGAAACTTGCCTCACAACAACCTGTTTTTTTTTTTTTTTTAAAAAAAAAAAAAACAGTGAATGCGTTTTTTAAACTTAAGATGGATCGCATATTGAGAAAGTATAACTTTCACTTTCATAGATCAATGCGTAAAGCATAAGAGGATCAAACTCTCATAATCTTGTTGTTAGATATAGATGGGGCTGTATGTTTGGCAATTTTCTATATATTCATTACATGTACGTGATTGTTTGTAGGAAATAAACAATTAAAAAAAAAAAAACCATATGCCTTACCCTTTACTTAGTTTTTCAGGTCTTGTTTTTATCAGTTATTTCATAATTTGAAATCTGGAAAGTACACTTTAACTTTTTATAATTTACAGATTTAACATGTATATTATCTAGTCTACATTGCCTTTATACTAGTACTTGTATATTTATTCTTTCACCCCCCCCCCCCTTTTCCTTCTAATATTTTTAACAAATGGGGACAAAATTAAGCAAAATAATGCAAATTAGTTTAGCATTTAAAAAAGGATAAGGGTACTCATCATTTACATTGATATACCATACTTTACAAAATCCTTATGTTGTGTTCATTAATAAAAGCACAAGTCCCATCCCCTTTATGCAGTCTCTTGGTCAGTGTTTTGAAGGTAAAGGTTGAACAAGTAAAATAGTTATAAAAATTTAATTCATGGAAACTAAAAAAAAAATTTTTCGTTGCTGGTTTGAAAAGATTTGTGCTGAAAATTGAAAGTGAATTTTTCTTAATAAAAGACATATCAATTTTGCGTGATTTAAATTTACCGAAACATGGACTATTTGAGCTCCTTTGACATATTTCTAAATAATTAACATCAGATAAGAATAAACTGATCTTTTTTATAAAAAAGAAAAAAAATGTTTTCAAGAAATTAAGTATATATATTTTTTCAGAACGGCAACACAATACCAAGTTATTTCGTATAATAATTCAGTGTGATCTTATTGCACGTCAACTATTACGTTGATCAGGTACAATTGAAAATTTATAAGGTTTCTTCAGGTAAATGTTTAATATTGAGATCACCTGTACAAAAATCCGTAATGTGCTTTTTTGATAAACTTTATTGTAAATGTTTTTAAAGCATCGATTTGATTCAGTATTGTTAGGAAATATGTGAAACGATCGCCGATGCGGTATTAATGATTTATTAAATACCTTATGTGTGTCACCCAATTTTACTGCTGAATTTACGCTATCACGTGACGTCGTGATCCGATTTTCCGGATCAGCAACATGTTGTTTTCTGAATCCATATCACCATTCTCTGAAATTGATGACTTAGTACGCAGAAATATGACGTTATTTTTCTTGTGCGTTAAAACGTCTCTTGTTATTATGCTTTGTTTTATGGATAAATGTTATGCAATTGATCTCTAAAGTTTTCGAATTTGAGGCCGTTTTCACCAGAGGGTCATTGCGCGTGCAACGGCATTGTGACATCACAATCAACACATTAAACAACGTTGTAAGCAATGGATGCAACGGCCGCAGCGAGCAACGTATCTGAGCAATAAGAATATTATAGTAAGAGGCCCAGGGGCCTCCGCGCTCACCTGAGCATCCCCTCCAGGCGTTTATCATTTGAACAAACTAGAATCTACACTACCTGAGGATGATTCCATATAAATATCACTAATCATAGCTTTGAAGTACTTGAAAAGAAGATTTTAAAAGATTTCCCTATATATCCCTATGTAAAACTTGGGTAGGCCATTTTGGACCCACCCTAGCCCCGGGGGTCATGATTTGTACAAACGGGAATCTACACTACCTGAGAATGTTTCCACATGAGTTTCATCTTTCCTGGCCCAGTGGTTCTGGAGAAGTAGGTTTTTTAAAGATTTTTCCTATATATTCCTATGTAAAACTTGGGTCGGCCATTTTGGCCCCACCCTAGACCTGGGGGTCATTATTTGAACAAACGTGAATCTACACTACCTGAGGATGCTTCCACATGAGTTTCATCTTTCCTGACCCGGTGGTTCTGGAGCAGAATATTTTTAAAGATTTTTCCTATATATTCCTATGTAAAACTTTGGTCGGCCATTTTGGGCCCACCCTTGCCCCGAGGGTCATGATTTGAACAAACTTGAATCTACACTACCTGAGGATGCTTCCGCATGAGTTTCATCTTTCCTGGCCCAGCGGTTCTGGAGAAGAAGATTTTTTAAAAATACCATTAATTTTTAACAAATTCATGATTATCTCCCCTTGGAAAGGGGCAGGGCCCTTCATTTGAACAAACTTGAATTCCCTTTACCCAAGGATACTTTGTGCTAAGTTTGGTTGAAATTGGCCCAGTGGTTCTTGAGAAGAAGATGAAAATGTGAAAAGTTTACGACAACGACGACAACGACAACGCCGACAACGACAGACAACGGACAAATTGTTATCAGAAAAGCTCACTTGAGCCTTTGGCTCAGGTGAACTAAAAACTTATTGCAGGATTATTTTTAAGCATTTGGATATCTTACACGGCGAAACTCAAAAAGGAAAACACGGAGGTGACAAACTGTAATCTGGATTTTTTTTCAACGAGGGAAGTTCGTTTATGAAAATGGTGTCGTCATTCAGCCTTCAATGTCTTATTAATTCAAATTCGGATTATATAATAAAACAATTATGGACTCTTTTGGTGTTGAATATGGTTTGTTATTCACCAGAAGAATTCGGTGAATATTTTATATATATGAATATTTTTCTGGTGAATAACTAACCATATTCAACACCAAAAGAGTCCATAATTGCATAATATTTCTCAGGAGTAACTTCCTTTTTCTTCAATTGACATAAAAGACAAATTCACATTTAAAAAAAAAATGGCAAATGAACTATATTTTTTAGTCAATTTTCCACATTTTTTGTAAATATTTTTAGATTTCTTTGTCACAATGTTTTCAATCTTTGATAATGATGAAGAACATACCCAAATGATTACAAAAAGTGATTAAGATTTATGCCTTTTGCCTCCAACTTATGAGAGGAGGTTATTTACCGTTGCTAATATTCTTGACCTTTTTGCACTAATACATGTACAGGGATTTAATTATTAAATGGTAGTTTTGAATTACATTATTTTGTACTTTCTGATCTAAAACGTTAATCAAAAATTGTACTTTTCATTTAAAAGATCATATTTAATAGAAAAATTGCAATCAAACACTAAGAATATAAATAAGTAAAAAATAATTATGAAAAAGAATGCATGATAGATACATGTATCACAAAATGTACACATGATCACACGATCTACAACACGTACATCTTTGACTTAGACACATTTCATCTAGATATTTCACATTTTAGTTGTCAACTGAAGATTTCTTGGGATTTTTGCATTCCTTCAAAATAGTTATATGTCATCCACATTATTACAGTAAGTTTTATGTATTGTAATTTCATTACAAAAGATAGTCTTGCATTTGTCAACTTAATAAAGGTCAAGATCTAGTAAATGAAATGTGCCGACAAGTTTCTCTAATTCAAGAAAACATATTGTCATTTAAAAGAATTTTAACCAAAAAATATTTAAATTGAAGTAAAATGATTTTGGTATGATTTTAAATTGAATTCTGTGAGTTTCAAAATGCAGTATTTTCTACAATTTCTATTGAAGCTGTAAGGTACGGGAAAAAGTGACAGTGAATTAATTATGACGTCATAATGGATCAGTATATATTCTTTATATACCATATTGTGGTATATTACCTTAGATTTATTAAATTCAGAAAATAATCTCTAATATATAGTGCTCTGAAAAAATCCCGGAAATTTAAAATAATTACGATGACAACTTCGACTGTCAAAGTAAAATGTTAAAAATTATATATACAGAATGCTAGTTTATAAAAACAATGTTGAAATCAAACCAAAATAGAGGAAAGTTTCTCAATTTCCTTGAAGTTTCTGTTTTTAGTATATATGGATTTGTGCAAATCAAGTATTCCTGTAAATTACGCTGTATTACTGTCTTCTATTTAATGTTGATGTTTGTAGAAGGTTTTAAAAAAAAGAAGTAAGCAAGCAACTAAGATATATTATTCCTGTCTAAATAGCTTAAGTAAGTCGAGTCTAATTATTTCTGCCTTAGTGATTTTGATAATTTTTGATAATTAATTTTTACTGTTTTATTTATTGTTTCATGATTAAAATATCGAATGATTACCATCACGATTTTTAAGGGGGCATATCAAATGTTGTCAGGTTTTACTATTGAACCCTCAGGGAATTTGTTTGATTGATTGATTGATTGATTGTATATTGTTTTACGTCCCTCTTGAGAATTTTTCACTCATATGGAGACGTCACCGTATGCCGGTGAAGGGCTTCAAATTTAGACCTATACTCGGCACTCAGGGCCATTGAGCAGTGAGGGTTCTTTATCGTGCCAGCGCCTACCGTGACACGAGACCTACATTTTAAGGTCATATCCGAAAGACCCGTGACTTTCACTTCTAGTGCCGAGCGCTTGGCGAAGGAACAGTCACTACCTTTGTTTACGTCTTAGGTATGACGCGGCGCCGCGAACGAGAATCGAACCCGGGCCTTCCGATCACGAAGCGAACACTCTACCACTAGGCTACCGTGACCGGTAGAATTAGTTTGAAAGCGCCAAATTATCATATTTCCCTATATTTGTTTTGTTTTTCCCCTAGAGATTTCTTTTTCATTCAAGTAGACGAAAGTTATTGTAATAAGTCTCAAAACTGCGAAATTTAAAGAAAGTCCACCATCTAGGTTGGTCTAGGAAATAATTTTCAAAGCCAAATACCTCTAAAATTGCCATATTACGGTAATAAATACATAACAATGCAGATGAATTATCGGTTAAAAATAGCAATGTTTAGATTGCTAGTATGTTTCTATGGGTGTTCTGTCATGATTTTTGTTTAATATCCATGGACGTCTTAAACATACAAGCGAGTCATGCGCTATTTTTCAGCTCAAAAAATCCAAAAATGGTGACGTCGTTAGCGCCATTTCAACACTTTTTCTTAATTGTTGCCATAAAATCACATTTTCAAACCAGTAGGGGTTACAGATTATGTTAATTTTGTAATAAATTCAAAATATTTGGCAAAATTGTACTGTCAAACAAATTACTGCATGAAATTTAAAAGCTGTGTGATGCGCACTCCACGTAGACTTGGCTTCATTAAACTTCGTGACGTCATAAAAGCCAAAAATCACTTGCTTGAACCGGTTTGAAAGATTCCTTCTTTACATATGAGATAATGACATTTTAAACTGAAAGTTGCATATATTCGATAAGACAAAACCCATAGTTATAAAGTATATTAATTTATATTCCCTGATATAATCTATGCAAGCGCAAACAGTTCATAACACTACATACTCATTGTACATGTATTTGAGGCCGTATTCACCGGAGGGTCAGTGCGTGCAGCGGCATTGTGACGTCACAATCAAACCTCTAACAACGTTGTAAAGAATGGTTGCAATGACTGAAATGACCTACGTATTTGAGCAGGAGAAATATTATACAAACCTATTGCAGGATAATATTTACTCATTTGGACCTTTTACGTGAAGCGAATTTCGTAAATGAAATTGTTGTCCTAATTCAATCTTCAATGTCTTATTTATTCAAATTAGGACTATATAATAAATGATTATGAACACTTTTGGTGTTAACACTAAAAGTGTCCATAATTGTATATTATTATACGTTTTGTTGAAAAACACAATCATGAATATTTTACCTGGATTCATTTACATTGATAGGCAGCTTTTAGTTAGTTTATTTAACAAGGTAAATTCCCGGACAACACATGGCAGTCTGTTTATCTCAACATTTTTATTGACATTTGACATTAACTGCAGCTTTTTTTCACTTGAATTTGCGATAATATGTACACTGTACTTTTTTCTTTGTGTTTGTCTATTTTTCACATTTTATACCTGTTATTAGATTTAAATGTATCTTCCCATGGTGTCTTGAAACAATAAAGACATCGTTGTAAAACACATTTCTAACAATCATGTTTTTGTACAAAGAAATCACGTTCGGGGCGGGACAAATAGAGACAGAAGAGCGGCTTGTAGAACGTAGATTAGCGGAATCAAGAGCATGTAAATATAAGGAATAACTGTAAGATTTTTTGATTTCATGAAGATGATCATTCGATTGGCTTGCGTGATAATTTTATGCATGCGTTTATGCAAACAAAAAGAACCGTTTAATCAATTCCATATCTTTAATGTTCAATAATTAATCATACAGAAAGATTTTAATGTATGAAAATGATAGTTCATAACAAGATTCACATTATTTATTGTTACATTTAAATTAATTACATTTTTTACCTTAATTGTTCATGACTTGAATACATACAATGTCAAAGTAAATTTAATCATTTGTATTACAACAATAAAAACAGTTTTGTTATCATATTTGTATAAAACTTAACAAGTGTTTTAAAATCTTTTCTTTAAGAAATACGTGTTATGGTCCTCGTGGCAAAATGGTGAAAGCGTCTGCTGAATTTAATTCCTGTTTATCCCTGCAGAATTTGGTGACGGTTCCTTTGGATGAGACTAAATAAAGCGGGATCCCGTGTCCCAGAAGATTTTGGCATAAAAAAGATCCCTAACTGTATGGACAGCCTTATCGGCTAGAGTTAGTGTCTCAATATTAAAAAAAACAAAATAGGGAGAGATGTAAAACAACAATCCCACATCTAGATAAATTCTACAGGGTTGTATTAAATAAGAAGAATAACACAAGTTCCTTTTCGGTTTTTTAAGCCACATATGGTACACACTTGCCAATAAGTTGTATTTTTAAAGCTTATTTTAAATGGGCATGGACAGATTTTTTAAAACCAGTTTTAATGTTTACAATTCTTAAATCATTTCAAAACTGCTGTTTACAAAAACACAAATATTTTTGTAGCTTAGTTATATCTTTCTGAATGCTTTTTCGAAATTCTGGTAGTCGGCCAGCGTAAATAAATACGTTTACAGCCGAGTTCATATACAGAAGAATTCGACAAGTAGCTCTGAAATAGAAAAAAATAAGCATTTTTAAAACGTTTAATAATATGTTTACTAGTACTTATCATTTTTAACATGTAAAATAAGAATTGTTTAGTTTAAAAGTGATTCGATTCTTCATACAATATGTATTGCAGGGCTTATATAGATCTTGAAAAAAAGTCGTGTTTGTGTTACTAATATATATTTATATATTTTATGTAAATAGGTCATATCAGGGATTATCAAAACTACATCCTTCTTGTCTTCTTGTCTTAGAATAATTGAAAAACAATCATAGGATTTTATGAAGTAATAACTAATTTTTACGTTGTGGGTTCGAATAAACTGCCTGAAGAACGGACCTGTATAAACCAAGGTCCAGAGCAGCAGTAAATGCTGGTACAATGTCCAAAAAGAATCTCACTTCTCAAAGACCCGATCAATGCCGAGTCGACAGCTAATTTTGCCGTCCTTTACCGGCAATCTGAGATCAATATGAAGGAAAAATTCTTGGAGGCATGTTTATCAGATAATAAAAGAACAACAGTAACTTGTGTGATTGTTCTTTTCTTTATCGTGATGTTTCATGATGTATTGTTTTAGTTTTGTCTTTTTTTTACCAGAGAATTTAATTAGTGGTTAAAAATAAATAACATTTTTATCTAACCAAGTATAAACCTGATAATTTTTTGACAGAAAAATAGGTTCTTCAAACAAGGGAAATACCTACCTAATAAATGGAGATTGGAAGCAGTTTTCTACACAAGTTATCTTATAGAAAAAAAGATATATTATCATCGGCGTCCATACAATTATGTAGAAGCCCAACAAAACAGACACCATTACTGTAGATTTCAGTTCTTGTCGGCGAATGAAATTAAATGCATGACTTTTATTTCTCAGCACTCGTTCTTGAAGAGCTATAGCTTTTGCCTTAAATAAAAGTACAATTAAAAACTTTCAATGTATATGGCATAGATGTACTGACAATACATTTCTTTAAAAAAAATTACCGAAGTCTATTTTGTCATAATTTCTAAGTCTTAGTTAACAACAACAAGGACAGATGATGCAAACAAAGTTTTGTCAGCAAAATTAAAAGTGATAATTTGAGTGATGCTTATATATACGATTACCAAGTAATTATCAATGTTTAATTCAAAGTTTCACAATAAAGAAAGATGAAGACAAAATTTATAATACAGACTATGTTTTTGAAAGCAGTGCATTCTCAACATATGCATTTGTGTCAATATTCATAATGGTACAGGAAGTTTTATTCAAAGCTAGTCTTACCTGATGTCTTGCAATTCTGACGATTCTAGCATATAGAGATAGCATGATTAGGAGAGGTAGAAAATACTGGATTATGAGGAGTATAATTAAATGTGTTATAGAGAAGATCAGCTCATAGCGGCAAACACCGATGTATTTCTCTGAAGAGAAAAAAAACATGTTCACGAAGCATATAATACATGTACTTTCATTATAATTATATTTATTTATAAGCATAGAATCTCTTCCATAATGTATATATAAAGATAATTAGGTATGTCTTACATTTTTATTTTCTAATGATACGTTTTAACTGACTAAGAATTATATTCAATGGATTAACCTTTTTACAGAAAACGGTACATGTATGGTACTTACCTGGGTTGTAGAGAGTATACATAAAAATGCACGTACAATGGGATAGGAACCAGATACTAAAAATGGTGTACTTTGTGGATTTGGTTGTGAAGTAGAGATGATACCGTAACGGGTACAAAATGGCGACATACCGAGTAACCGTGATGGCTACTAAATGATAAGAACAGCTAGTACTCAAGGCAAGCACTTCACTCACCAAGAAACGACAAACGCCCCACTGACCTAAAAAGAATGTAGATTCGCTTAAAAATATTTTTAAAACCTTTTTCTTTTGTATTCTTTGCTCTATTCAATGCTTATTTTTTTTTATTTATTAATCATGGTACACTAATCCACTAATCCACTAATAATTGACATTGTCTACATTAATGACTAATTTTAGCACTTTTTTAACAAAATCCATTTCAAAAAGGACCATAATGGTGCTACAATATTGTTTGCTTGTCAGCCTTGAAAAAAAGAACATGCATTAATCTTTTGTTTTAATTTGAGCAAATCTGTAGTTGAGGAATAAACAGTGACAAATTTTAGTGGCGAAACTTTGCATGTTTCTGTATTCCATTGTTAATTCTTTGAATTAACAATATGATTAAATGACAATATTTTTATTAAATTAATTTATTTACATATTTCATATGATCAGAGCATCGGATTTTGTGTGTCTCTGATTTCTCTTCATGTTTCATTAGACAAATTATATCATCACCAGAATTCCTTGAAGTAGGAATCAGTTGATATCATATGACTGAATTGTTTAATCAAATTTAGAAATTATGAAGAGTTATGCTACGGAAACCATACAGTTCCAATTAAAGTTGGCATGGTCACTTGATACTCGAAAAGAAAATTATTATCCGATTCAATCAAAATTCATCAAAACGAGTTTAACATATTTCTATTCCAAATTAATTAAGAAAGGAAAAAAATTGTTGTAAAACAGACAGACAGAAAAACCTGCATATCAACACGAAAAAACATGCCCTCTCCTAGTTTCTAAAACAGAAAAAATAATGTAAAATTCATGTAATTACCTAAAGCACGACTGACTTCCGGCATGAGTTCTAGATGAGCAACATTGTATAAAGGATATATGACTCCAATAAGTAAATCTGTAACAGCCAAGCTCACAATGTAATGATTACATGGCGTGCGGAGGTTGGGAGTCCTCATTACAGCTCTGATAACTAGGGTATTCCCGGTTATGTTAATACACATTATTATACAAATCATCCCATAATAATAGATGTAAAAGGATATTCCATGATCTTCAGCAGTGTGTGGTTCTGTTAGATTCGTGTCTTTTAAAAACGTGGTGGTATTCGGGAAGACTTCATTGTTTGCGGCAGATGAAGGCATTTTACATTTTTATTCATTTACTTCCTGATTCATCTACTCTTCGCTATTTTTAATTTTTTAGTTGTTAAAGTCTCCAAGTACTAAAACTTGATATCAATATTGGTTGTGTACATTATTGTTTAAAAATGAACAAGGAAGCATTATGCAGATTCTTTTTAAAACATTTGAAGTGTGAAAATATATGAGTGCAAAAAAAAGCAGTTGCGAACCTAAAAAAATATCAAGATTATATATACAAAATACCTCTTTCTTTCCTTATTTTTTTTTTATTTTTCGTAGAATCACATGGAGGAATTTTAATATGGACAAGTATTTGGAAAGGAAAATGTCTTCAATTTATTTTAAACTCAACCTCAAAGGCTGACAAATCCAACCCATGTTTTAAAAGTTAAACCACAAAAAACAATAATTTTATATATGAGACATTTGAAAACCTGAAAAGATGCATTAACATAACTTCATTTCTATTTTTTGTCAAAATATAGTACAAACTTTATTTGATATGACTTTTAGAGTTTATCAACATTTTGTGCACATTGTTTTGGCTATAATAGGATCCATCCCCATTCCACATATTGTTCTCCATATTGTCACCGGCTTAAAATAATACATGTAGTATTTGTTGCTGACGACATTACACTTACATATGCCATTGTTGTTTAAATTGTCCCCCTAAAGTTTGTAGTGCCATGTGTGTTCACAATTTTTCTCTCGTAGGTTTTTGTATAGAATACTTCTCATACGTTTTACAAAGCAGTCGATTCGTGAATATTTAATGATCCCTCCCACTTTTTTCACGACACAAAACCGCTTTGAGAAAATGTGTCAACTTATGTTTGATGCTTTTTCTAAATTCCTTTAAACGGAGTGCATAGATGAATATATTTATAGCTGAGTTGAGATACAACAAAATTCGGCAGCTTGCCCTGCAATAGGAAAAAAATCATGTATAAATAATCCTTTTAATTTAATTTTTTTAATAAATTTCACTGTTTTTTAAAATACCATCAGAGACACGGTTTTTGCAGTGGTAGGTGGAGGATGGGTAATAGTAGTGGTACATGTAGTACCGTATAAAAGGACTGAAGTAGCAATCCTGAACACACTGTATTCGGTAAAAGGAGTATGTCATAAAAGGCACCCAGGCAACTGTGTAGGACACTAATAGAATGGAGACCATAAATGTTGACTTCAATTCATGATTGTTGATGTGGAAACAACATGCCCTGTCTTTATGCCATGGAAGTCGTTTCAGAATTGCTATAGCCTTTGCCTAAAAGAAATTAATCATTATTAGAACATTTGATTAAAATATAAATTTCTCAATCCTAGCTATTACATGTAGAAGTAATCGAAAATTTTCACCAACAATTTTTTTGTTACAAATTTTATGTCCAACAAAAATAATGGGGGAATATTATAATTTGAAAAATTATAAACTTTTTTATGAATTATATACAATGTATAGATATAATAGTCGTTCAATATTTCATTTCTATATTCTTTGAGAAAAAAGTACTATTAATACCAATAAAAAAAAATGTAACAATACAAAAGTTATGGGCAACTTTCAGGCTATAAGCATTAGGTATGAATGCTATTTCGTAAAATTTCAACAACCCCGTGTTTTGGCAATATTCGAGATTCTAGCGTACATAGGAATCATTAATAGAAGTGGCAGAATCAGTTGAAAAATGAAGTAGACACACATATGAGCCAGGGAGAAGATGAGCTCGAACCGACACAAGGGCTCCTGTCTCAGAATGTATTCCTCTGTGGAGTATAAAATTCATTTTCTAACGGATGTATCCACTTCGGCAATATCAATGCATTTGACTTTTAATAATCTTAAGACAAAATATTGATAAAAACGAAGCTGCCATTCAATTTTTGCTGAAAATTTTATGGCAATTACATTAATTGGTTTAAATTTAGATTAAGTGCTGACCTGGGTTGTAGAGTGTAAACATTAGTACACAAACACCTTGCGACATAGACTTAATTGTATATATATATACTACTCAGAATATAACTGGCAATATTTTGTCCAAATGCAAAAAAAAATGTCTTCAACAAACTTGCACGTGCATTTCATGTCATGGAAACTGTTTCTCGTCACATTTATACTTTTGCTACAATTGCACGATTTTCACTCAGGCAGCGTTGTGATTCTCTCTAAAATTTAAAAGAAGTGACCTGAGTGTTTACACTACGTTTATCAACACAATGGCCCCTCAAAGTGTAAGGCGTCGCCTGACGACAGAACAACTAGGTAGATTTATTGGAATGCTTGACGCTGGTTATTCACAACGTGATGTTGCAAATGCGCTAAACGTCAGCCAGAGCTTTGTAAACAGAGCCTGGAACCGACGGCAAACTTTTGGTACAGCAGCACACCGACATGGGGGTGGTCGTCAGAGATCAACAACTCAACGCCAAAACCATTTTGTGGCTCTTCAGGCACGACGCCACCCCTTCTGGGCAGCAACCAGCCTGCGTAACGACCTCCTGAACGCCTTGGGGGTAAATGTCGCGACTCAGACGAGACGTAATCGGCTTAACATTGTAGGTCTCAATTCGAGAAGGGCATGTGTTCGAATCCCTCTGACTGTGCGACACCGGTGGGAGAGATTGAACTGGGCTGAAGACCATGTCACTTGGACACAGAACGATTGGGTTCCAGTTCTGTTCACCGATGAGTCCAGGTATTGTTTGGACTTTACAGAAAGGAGGCAACGAGTGTGGCGACGACGACGTGAACGTTTTCATGATACCCACATCAGTGAACATGACCGTTATCAAGCCATCATTGATGCAAGGGGAGGCCATACTCGGTATTGACACTACATCGACTATTTGTGATGATGGACTTTCTCCAAAAACTGTGTAATTTTTTCTCTAGTTTTCTGTTAACTTTTTTGTATTGAAATGCCTATTGGTGTTGTTCTAAGATTTCAAGCATTCCTTATTGGTAAAAGTTCATGCTGTTCATAGATACCCATTCATAACCTGAGTAAACACATTTTTGAGTTAAATTTTTGTCTGTTGTTATGTTAGGGGTTAATTACATATATATAACCTAGTAATCCTTATCAAATTTTGAGTAGTATATATATATATATTAGCAAACGCTTTAAGTCATGGTATCAACAATAAATTTGCAAAATTTGACGAAAGGAAAATGCCAATAGTTGTCTCCTTTTAGAAATTATTCCTACGTGGAACTCATTTGTGTATTAAACGTATAAGGGAGACCTAAAACTAGGAATCCTATTCTGCTGATTCACGTTTATCACGATTTTTTGTTTTACTTTTACGACTTTATGTAGTTAAATATCAAAATATGAAATATATGTAGGTTACAGACTCATTGGTATCTTTTATTTCGATTCCAAAGGGAAATAAATCGACTCTCGTAGGAAATTGAATTTTGCTGATTGAATAAACATCGGCAATGTTTTAAAATACCGAACTGAAAGCTACCGAAAGAGATTAGTTCTTTTCATGTTAAAAATTTTATTAACATGGATTGGTATATAGTTTTTGTCTGATTTTGATTTGAGATGACATAATAATTAATCCCTAAAATATCAAGAAATCGTATGTTTTCTGTGGTGCTTAGATACGAGATTTTTTTTTTTTTGCTTTCCATATACACGTTATTTAATAAAAAAAAAGTTTGCACAATTTTTTGACTTTATTTAAAGATCCTTTAAACTTCCCCTACACTATACTTAGTAAACATTGTTCAGGTTATCTATTGAAAAATAAATCTATAATTCCTCTGAAATCCAACAATACGCAGTCGTATATTTCTAAGCAATACCAAAAAAGAGGCAAGTAAATGAAAAAAACCTCATTCGTCTGTCATTTAGGAAAACTTAAAAACAAGGCATTACATTTATTATCATAGAGTGATAATTTGATAGATAAAAAATGTTATCATTGATACATCAACATACTTTCACTTGATTACCGGTAACACAGCGACAGCTGTGATTAAGTCTGTTAATCTGTTCTACTGAGTCATGTTGACATCCATTTTCTTAATAAATGGCATAGTATTTGCTTTAAAAAAATTTTAAATTCCCTTTTTAAAAAATATATTCTCGCTCCATAATTAAGATACATGAATTGCATTCCTTCAGCCAAGTGGGTAATGTCTATACAGTAGACATAGCCTAAATACTTGAACAATTCCTTTCTAAAATTGATTATTATTTTAAATTATTGTTTTATATTTTTAAGTAAATTTTTGAATTATATCCAATAGAAAAGTAATTTTTTGTGTTTATTTTGCGTTTGTTTGCTGAATTTTTTATTCATGTTAAAATGACAACGTGCTAGACCTTTGATAAGTGAGGGACCAGTGCACCAGTGAAAATTTATGCTACTAGCTCTAGCGACATAATTCCCGGTTACTCCAGTTTAATTGATTGATTGTTTATTGTTTAACGTCCCACTCGAGAGCATTTCACTCATATGGAGACGTCACCGTATGCCGGTTAAGGGCTTCAAATTGAGGCCTATACTCGGCACTCAGGGTCATTCTTTAACGTATCAACGCCTACCGTGACTCGGGACCCACGTTTTATAGGTCATATCCGAAAGACCCGTGACTTTCACTTCTACTGCCGAGCGCTTGGCGAAGGAACAGTCACCACGTATGTTTACGTCTTAGGTTTGACGTGGCGCCGCGAAAGAGAATCGAACCCGGGCCTCCCGATCACAAAATACACCGGTCTGACAGCAACTTCTTGTCGTATATGGTGCTGCAGGAGAATTTGAAACCGGTCCTGTATGACCAAATACTTACTCTAGTTCAAACGCTCTGACCTCTGTAGCGGGCATGGAAAATTTAAAATCAGCTGTAACGTTAATGTTTCATTTCTACTTTTTGCGTTCTCTTTATAGAAACAAACAAAAATGCTTTTAAAGGAAATTATCAAGTTATTAAAAGTAGTCATACATACATGTACATGTAACATCAAGTCAAAGTGGGATTTATTGTTTTTGAAGCCATTTTTAATCTGTTTGGGAAATTAAGTGGTGGGTTCAAAATAAGGACACATGAATTTAAATTAATTATAATTTTTAACAAAACCGACTATCATTTTACTTACCTAATGGACGGCTGATTTCTGGTACCTGTTCCAGGTGCGAGATATTGTACACAGGATACACTAATCCAGTTAATAAGTCTTTAACCGACAAACTCGCTTTACAAAAATTACATGGCTTCTGTAGATTGGGAGTTTTAAAAACAGCTATAATGATCAGGATATTTCCTGGTATATTTATACAAGCAATAATAAAAACCGTCCCGAAATAATACACATAAAAGGTTGTTCCGGGACCAGAAGAACCAAGGATATCTTCCATGATAGATAAAATGGTAAGTGTTTGAATAAAAATACGTATCATTGACTGCAGCAGATGTTAGTAAGATTTTTTAAATGTCCTAGTTATGCATAATTATATTGATAATCGCATTAGTTTTATTTAAGATGCTTTATGAAGAAAAAAATAATAAAAAGTTATTTAACTGATTAATCATAAACACATTTTTTGGACTAATCTTATTGATAATTTCTTTCTGTTTTAACTTTGTGCTGTAAAATGTGATAAGCCCGTATAATATTCCAAAATTACCTTTTTACTTTTGGAATTTTCATTCGTGAAAAATGACCAAATTTATAGTTATAAAAGTAAAATTAACTAGTGCTAATTGTAACGGGAACCGTTACAGATGTTCCCCAAACGCTCCCCAAATCCCTTTTAATGCCATATTCCCTGTAACCTTCATTTAATAAGACAACATCTGTGCATTTTTTACTTTTACAACGTTTTCCCACAAGGATACCAATTATATTCAAATTTTAACATTGCACGCGTGCCCATGTGAATGCACGTGCGTAATGATCATATAATCTTGTTTACACTTTCTATATATTTAAATATACTTTACATAAAAGCATTTAGTCCAAAGTTATTTAAAAAATCACTCATTTAAGTGTATATTTAATTTCACTCATTCCAAATGCACGCACGTGCGTGCACATGCATGATGACAATACCCTCTTGTAGGAGGCCCTTATATCTATCTATGTTCTAAATCCCATCCTGTTTTGTTTAAAACCAAGGGAATTATAGCCATTTCAAGTTTCGGCCAATAAGATTGCAGCACACGTGCATCCACGTGATTTCAAGAATCTTTTTCTAAATCATATTGTAGAATGTCCTAATGCATGACTATGTTTTAAATTTCAAAGCATTTCGTCAAAAAACAAAGGAGATATAGCCATTTAAAGTTTCAGCCAATCAGATTGCAGCACACGTGCATGCGCGTGATTTCTTGAATTTTTTTGTATATCATATTGCAGGATATCCTAATGCGTGACTATGTTTTAAATTTCCAAGCATATCCTCAAAAAACAAAGGCGATATAGCCATTTAAAGTTTCAGCCAACCAGATTGCATTGCACGTGCATGCGTGTGATTTCATGAAATTTTTTCCATATTATATTGTAGGATATCCTAATTCATGACAATGTTTAAAATTTCAAAGCATTTCGTCGAAAAACAAAAGAGATACTGAGATTTTTGTTTCAGCCAATCAGAGCAAAGCGCACGTGCATGCGCGTGCGTTCGTGCTAATTTGACAGTGTCATTATATGAACACTATTAATATATCCTCATGTAATGAGTTTCAAAGCATTTCATCAAAAAATGTAAAAGTTATAGCTATATTAAGTATATCAGTCAATTCACTCATTTCACGCGCACGCACGTGCAGGCGTATGCGCGCAAAATGACCTTCGTTCCGCACACCTACACTACACACCTATTAACCCTAAAAAGGTTTTAGCTCAGTTGGGTGATCAGTTTCTGAGAACACTCGCGGACAAAAAAGTACCGGAGAACAAATAAGAAAAAAAATAATAATAACTAGATACGATCTCGTTGCGAGCAACGAGAGGTCTTCCGTCCGTTTTAGGAAAAGAAACCCACGTAAAATCGAGCTGAAAAGAGATTCAAAATTTTGGTCACAAGGAGGATTGAAACCATGTCGCCAACGTGAATGCGCTTTTTTTTTTACTTTTATATCCCCAACGCGCTAACCATTAAGCTATTGGGAGTACTGCTCTAAATATACTTGTGTATACCATGGTACTTTTGCAACAGTTCACCTGTCTAAGAATTATAAAAAGCATTCATAATTTCGCTCCAAATGCCACGAGTAAATATTCGCGCCTTTTCTTTGGACTGATCTATTAGATAGGTATGATAGCATCAATTAAATTTTAAAAATAAAACACTCTTAGGGCCTTTATTTCATTTTGACGTTAAGAAAGTATATATAACACATTATACACATTACATATCGTATCTAGCCCAGTTACACTAAAGCAGTGAAACGGAAATTAAGTTTTAAGATTGACTCTCAATTGCAACGTAGTACTGTAACGTGTCGGATCTGAGCGGTCAGTAGGTCCGTGCTCGGATTACCGAGTTTTACTGGGGATATGATTGAATGCAATATATACAGATAATAATATGACACCTGCCTGGTGTCTTTAAATCAAATGACCTAAGTGCTTTGTATAATTATATATCTTCAGTTAATACCGGCACCTGCCTGGTGCTATATGATAATTGCCTCACTATACTCGTAAAACTGACTATATAAGTCAACATCTATCTGCCTGGTGCCTCTTGATTTAGCCTTTAACATCTGCCTGGTGTATAACTGCTTACCAAGTTGCCTGTATAACTCTAGCCAAGTGGCTATAATATACTTACACAGTATGATTTAACTTTGTAAGAGCTTCTATGTCCTAATGACAAACCTATAGCTAATGTCACACAGCTTCATTTTAACTAGTCAATGACTACGGCAACTTTGCACAATCCTATTTGATCGATAAACCAATTGGTTTCTGTACCAAAGTGAAGACACAGGCCAGTTGGCTGTACTGCCCCCGTGTACCTCAACTTAATCAATGATCATAAGTTATCAGATATCATATTGATAAAATAAAACAGACTGTCTTTCTTTTGGCAACACCATTATTATTTTCTAACAGAACATCATTTATCAATAATACTTGTTTAATTCTTTAGTCAATTGACCAATTAATTACAATATTTACATTGATTATCTATTGTAATATAAACAAGTAACGGGAGGTAACTCCTCCAACCATTTAATACTACGTGAGAGTCGAAGTAGTTTTTTACATTTCATGTATCCTTATGTCAGAATGGTTTAATCAAACGCTCAGCTGCCTCCATAAACCCCTACTCGCAAAATGGCGGAGTTGACAGAGACAGCCGCCATTTTGGACCCGCTTCAGATTTTTGAATGCAAATATCTAGACTTCAGATTCATCAACATTCAAACAAATTAAATAGTAAGCATTATAAGGAGGGCTTCTATTACCATACCAAATAAAAATGAAAAATACTGAAAAACAAAAAAGTTTGAAAATACGATTTTTTTAAATTTGCATCTCGTAACGACCGGAAGTACTGACGACGCACGAAAAGGCGATTCTGCAATCCACAAAGTCATGATCTATCATCTCCAATAAGTCTCCAGTTCATATCCTTAGCCATTTTCGATAAAAGTGCGCGACAAAATCGCATTTTGAAATCAGGAAATTGTCCATAACTTGGCACCAGAAGCGAATTTTCCAAATTACTCTTCGGATGTAACAACTTCATATAATGACGCATATTTTGTGAAAGTTTCATGGAAAACCACTGAATAGTTTTCGAGAAATCGCCTGCACAAAATTTTGTCAAAAAAAAGAATAATAATAAGAACTAGATGCGTTCTTGTTGCTAGGGCAACAAGTAGGTCTTCCGACCGACTTTTCTTTAGAGTTCTATGCAGCATCATGCCATAAAAAAGTTTTCAGAATGTATTTTTTCGTTTACATTCATTTACAGTAGTTTCTCAACACAGATCGTGATTGTTCCAGGTATTTCACAAAATATCTCCAAATATAGCTTTTAAAAATCGGCAAAATGTTCCACACATGTTATAAAAGAGTGAAAAGTAATTTGCAACTGAAAAAAGACAAAAACAAAGAAAAAATTTGGGGAACGCCCCGAGCGGGATTCGAACCCGCGACAGTAAGACAAAGTTTGGTTTGGTCATATCTTTGCAATAAACACACGCATGAAGAAAATAAAAACATGTATAGATATCTTTGAAGACGCTCTATAAACCCTGTAAATCCGAAAGAAAAATATTGAAAAACAAAAAAATTGAAAAATTGGACTTTTTGAATTCACTTCCTTTTGCGACCGGAAGTAGAAACGACAAAAAACGAAGGACGTTCTGCACATCTACATTTGATGTTCTTTCATGTCCATTAGTTTCAATGTCATATCTTCAGCCGTTTTCGAGAAAAGTAGTGTACAAAAATCCATTTAAAAAATACAAATTTCCCCAAAAATCGCGAACGGAGAAAAATTTTGAAAAAATGAAAAACACGTCTGGAGATATTAACGTGTTGCATCTTTTCTGTAAAAATCTTTGAAATCCGTACAGTCACAGCTGAGATATCGCCATAAAAATGAAAAAAAGAATAATAATAATAATAGGAAACCGACGGAAAACAATAAGGTCTTCCGAAGGAAGTCGGAAGACCTTAATAATAACTAGATATGAAACTCGTTGCGAGCAACGAGAGGTCTTCCGTCCGATTTCGGAAAGAAAATGTAAAATCGAGCTGAAAAAGTAAAAAAAAAAAGATTTGCACACAATGGGGATTGAACCCAAGTCGCCAGCATGAAATTCTAACGCACTGAATATTACGCTATCGGGACCTCTCCTCTAAATCTACTTGTATATATTAGCGAAACAGTGTTTCTCTCTTAAAATTATGAAAGTCGGGTCACTATTCAAAATTTAGCGCCAAACGCCACGAGCTAATCTTCGCGCCTTTTCTTTGGAATGTTTTATTAAATAGGTTTGATAGCTTCAATGAAATTTAAAAAAAAATGTTCTTAAAGCCTAAGATTCGAGGTTTAAAAAGTCTATTAAACACATTCTACAAATTCCATATTGTATATTTGCATGTAACACTAAAACGGTGAAACAGTTATGATTTTTTTTAATTTCCTGTTTATCCCAAAAGTGAACTATCCAAATAAGTTAATCGAAAATAGCTGAAACATTTCGCCGAAAAACATGGCTCGCCCTACGACGGTCAAGGAATCAGATATCATTTATGCTCAATAATTTGAATCAGGTCTTTGAGACAAGACAGTTCAAATAAACTCCATGAAGCGATCTTAAAAAAAACTTCTTATTTTTGTATTATTTATTAGTTTAACATGACACAAGTGTGCATAGGAAAAACAGTGTTTAAGATATATACTGACAATATTAATTGATATTCTTTTTTGAAAAAGTATTACTTATAAGTATGACTTAAGATTTGTTTGTCCGTGATGCACAAAAGATATTAGGTATCGAATTTCATATTCACATTTAGTCTTTTGTTTTACTACTTTGAAAACCAGCCAAAACAAATTATAGAAGACGTTAGTTTGACACAGAACTGCAACGAAACTACGACGTGACAATCCAAGTATTCCTTTACATTTCATTTATCCTTATGTTACTTTCGTTCAAGCAAACGCTCGGCTGCCTCCGTAAACCCCTATTGCGAAATGTCGGCGTTGACAGAGACAGCCGCCATTTTGGACCCACTTCAGATTTTTGAATGCTAATATCTAGAGTTTAGATTCATCAACATTCAAACAAATTATATAGTAAACATGATAAGGAGGGTTTCTGTTAGCATACCAAAAATAAATGAAAAATACTGAAAAACAAAAAAGTTAGAAAATACAATTTTTTTTAAATTTGCATCTCATAACAACCGGAAGTACTGACGACGCACGAGAAGGTGATTCCGCAAACCACAAAGTGACAAACTATTGTCTCCAATAAGTCTCCAGGTCATACCTTTAGCCATTTTTTAGAAAAAGGGGCGACAAAATCGCATTTTAAAATCAGGAATTCGTCCATAACTTGGCACCAGAAGCGAATTTTCCAAATTTCTCTTCGGAAGTAACAACTTCATATAATGACACATATTTTGTGAAAGTTTCATGAAAAACCGCTGAATAGTTTTCGGAAAATCGCCTGCACAAAATTTTGTCAAAAAAAGAATAATAATAATAAGAATAACAAACACCACGAGTAAATCTTCGCGCTTTTTCTATGGAATGTTCCATTAAATAGGTGCGATAGCTTCGAAGGAAATGAAACAAGAACGTTCTTATAGCTTAAATTTCAAGGTTAAGAAACTATATTTAGCATATTTACACATTCCATATCGTATATAGATAAATAATACTAAATCAGTGAATCTGGTAAACTTTTTACTTTTTTTTTTTTTTTTTTTTTTTAAATTTCCTGTTCATCCCCACTAAGAACATATTGATAAGAGCATGCCTACTACAGTCAGGGAATCAGATAACATTTATGTTCAATAATTTAAATCAGAACTTTGAGAAATGTTAATATGAACTCCATTCAACGATATTTTGAAAAATGATTTTCTTATTTTTTTCCTTTTCTATTAGTTGAATATGACACAAGTCTGCATGAGCAAAACAGTGGCTACATCAAATACTTACTATGTACATCCATATTGTTTCTCAAAAACTATTACTTATACCTATGATTTAAAATCTAATTTTCCGAAACAAAAGATACTAGGTATCGTATTTCATTTGCAAATTTAGTCTTTTCTTTATCTACTTTGAGAACCAGCCAAAACCAATTATAGGAGACGTTTCAGATGACTAAGGATTAAACCATAGTTTGACACAGAAATATAACGTAACAACGACGTGAGAATCCAAGTATTCCTTTACATTTCATTTATCCTATTTTACTTTCATTCAAGCAAACGCTCGGATGACTTCGTAAACCCTGAATTGCGAAATGTCGGAAATGACAGAGACAGCCGCCATTTTGGACTCGCTTCAGATTTTTAAATGTTAATATCTAGAGTTTGGATTTATCAATATTCAAACAAATGATACAGTAAGCATTAAAAGAAAGGTTTCTATTAACATTCCAAAAATAAATGAAAAATATTGAAAAACAAAAAAGTTAGAAAATACGGACTTTTTAATTTCGCTTCCGATAGCAACCGGAAGTAGTAACGACGCACAAAAAGGTAATTCCGCAAATTTCGAAGTGTTCATCTATCATCTCTAATAAGTCTCCAGTTAATATCTTAAGCCATTTTTGAAAAAAAGGGGGAACAAAAATCCGTTTTAAAATCAGAAAACTGTCAATATCTTGGAACCGAAGGTGAGTATTCCAAATTCTCCTTGTCATGCCACAACTTCATATAATGACGCATAATTCCTGAAAGTTTCATTAAAAACCACTGAATAGTTTTCGAGAAATAGCCTGCACAAAATTTTGGGGAAAAAAATAATAATAATAATAATAATAAGAAGAAACAGTAGAATCACTAGAAGGTCTTCCGTGAAGACGGAAGACCTTAACTAGATGCGTTCTTGTTGCTAGAGCAACAAGCGGTCTTCCGACCGACTTTTCGTTAGAGATCTAAGCTGCCTCATCCCATTTCAGAATTTTTTTTCTTTGTTTACGTTCATTTACAGCAGTCTCTCAACATATATCATGATTATCACAGGTAAACCTCAAAATATCTTTAAATATAGCTTTTAAAAATCGGCAAAATATTTTATAGATGTTATAAAAGCATTTGCAATTGAAAAATGACAGAAACAAAGAAAAAATTTCGGAACGCCCACGGCGGGATTCGAACCCCCGACAGTGGGACAAAGTTTGGTTCGGTCATATCTTTTCAATATATGCACGCATCAAGAAACGGAACACATATTTAGAATTCTCATTAGACACACTATAAACCCTGTAAATCCTGAAAAAAAAATATCGAAAAACAAAAAAGTTGAAAAATTGGACTTTTTGAATTCACTTCCGTTTGCGACCGGAAGTGCCGACGACGAAAAATAAAGGTCGTTGTTCAGATTGGAGTTCGATGTTCTATTACCTCAGTGAGTTTCATTTTCATATCTTTAGCCGTTCTCGAGAAAACTGCTGGACAGATTGCCTTTAAAAAAAAAAAAATCCCCCAAAATCGCCAACGAATGTGAATTTCGAAAAAATGAAAAACACGTCTGGAGATATTCTCATGATGCATCATCCCTGTAAAAATCTTTTAGATCCGCTTGACAAGTGAACAATGCTTCTATGACATACAAATTTTCATTACTTTTCAAGATATGAAAAACCGTTTCTGGTTCAACCCTTCCGTAGACGCACAGCTGAGATATCGCTCTAACTATGAAAAAAAGAATAATAATAATAATAATAATAATAATAATAATAAAAAACAGACGAATAACAATAAGGTCTTCCGAAGGAAGTCGGAAGACCTTAATAATAAGAAACAATAGAATCACTATAAGGTCTTCCGTGAAGACGGAAGACCTTAATAATAAGAAACAGTAGAATCACTATAAGGTCTTCCGTGAAGACGGAAGACCTTAATTACAAATTGTCGCCTAGGTTCACGTCAGAATATGGCTGACGCAAAATAATTCCTGAATTTTCCTCTTTAACTCGAGCATTCCTGCATTGGACAGGTCTGATGTTTGATATGAGATGATAAACCATGTGTAAACTTTCTTAGTTTAGCGGAATTATGAACATTTTCGGCGCGATGAATGAATTGTTTACAGTAGCGATGAGGCCACCGCGCAGCTGCGAGCGGATCCAAGGATTTATGAATGAATTAAAAAAGATGGAAATAGAGTTCGATTTCTTTTATTTTATTTAATGACATTATTCATATGCAAGTAAACGATATACAAGAAAATGCGAGATGCTAATAAATGCAGCTGACAATCTTTATTTTCTCAAGATAAAAAAAAAATTTAATGAAATAATTATAAATTCTACAGACAAAACATAGGAAGAATGAATGATAGTAAATTATCAGATGACATAAGGGGAACTAAATTTTTTTATGAATGAAACTTTTAAAACGTTATTTGTAAGTTGTATATGTTATATCTGCGAATTCTACCTGACTGCGCGCTTCCGAGGGGGGGGGGGCTGTCTTGAATATAGACTTGTAAATTACCATTATTTTTTGTAGAAAGAATTTGGCCTTATCATTTTCTTAACTTTAAGAAGAGTGCCTTGTTATATAAATGTCAAGGTCATTTAATGTAGAATGTAAAACGTTAAAGCGGAATTAACATTCATTTCAATAAGTGAGAAAGGTGGGGGGCTAGGTTTTCTTACAGTTTTCAAAAAAAAATGGGGGCGGGATATAAGATGCACACACATGATATATGTTTCATACATTTTATTTGCTAAATACTCGACTCTGTGGAATCAGAGAAGGTTTTCTACAGGTCCATTCCCCATCACGGAGGAGACCTTACCTGCACAATGGCACCATGTGTAATACCCGCGCAGCCTATTTATGAGAAAATGAAATGAATATTTTGTAGTGTTTAAGGAAACGTTGAACCTACGCTTGCAAAAGATCTAAGACATTCAAAGATATTTAATTTATTCTTTATCAAATCAAGAAACTGGTTATACGTTAAATCAGCAAATAGGGGCCTTTACTTATGCCATGAATGTCACAGAAAAAGATAGAAAGAAAGACAAAGAAATTTAAAAAATCAACTTTTAATCCCCTTTTTCGTGACGACCGGCAGAATTGACGATGGGCAAAATGTTGTTCGACACATCTTCAAGTCATGATCTATGATATCCGACACAGTAAACTTTCATATCTTAAGCTGTTCGGGAGAAATGGACCGGACAAAGGTCATTCCCAGAATTTGGTCAATACGAAAATAGTAAGAATACTAAACATGAAACTCGTTGCGAGCAACGAGAGGTCTTCCGTCCGATTCCGGAAAGAAAAAGTAAAATCGAGCTGAAAAAGTAAAAAAAAGATTTGCACACAAGGAGGATTAAACCCAAGTCGCTAGCATGAAATTCCAACGCAATAAATATTACGCTATCGGGACCTCTACTCTTATTCTAATTGTATATATTAACGAATATGCTTCTCTCTTATGGAAGGCAGGTCACTAGTCAAAATTTAGCGCCAAACGCCACGAGTTAATCTTCGCGCTTTTTCTTTGGAATGTTCTATTAAATAGGTGTGATAGCTGCAATGAAATTAAAAAACAAGAACGTTCTTATAGCCTAAGATTCCAGATTTAGAAAGTATATTTAACACATTTTAAAATTCCATATTGTATTTATGCTTGTTACACTAAAGCGGTGAAACGGTTATGATTTTTTTTCAATTTCCTGTTTATCCCCAGACTGAACAATCCCGATTAGTTAATTGAAAAACGTTGAAACGTTTCGCCGAAAAACATGGCTCGCCCTTTGATGGTCAAGGAATCAGGAATCATTTATGCTCAATAACTTGAATCAGGTCTTTGAAACAAGAATACTAAAAAAACTCCATGAAGCGATCTTTAAAAAAATCGGTCTCTTATTTTAGTCTTATTTATAGTTTAATATGACACAAGTGTACATAGGAAAAACAATGGTGAAGATTTATACTGACAATATTAATTGATATTCTTTTTTGAGAAAGTATTACTTAGAAGTTTTTCCGTGATGCACAAAAGATATTAGGTATCGAATTTCATTTGCACATTGTGCGCAATCGTCTTTTGTTTTTCTACTTTGAAAACCAGCCAAAACCAATTATAGAAGACGTTAGTTTGACACAGAACTGCAACGAAACTACGACGTTACAATCCAAGTATTCCTTTACATTTCATTTATTCTTATGTTACTTTCGTTCAAGCAAACGCTTGGCTGCCTCCGTAAACCACTATTGCGAAATGTCGGCGTTGACGCCATTTTGGACACGCTTCGGATTTTTGAATGCTAATATCTAGACTTTAAATATATTAACATTCAAAAAAATTAAATAGTAAGCATTATACGGAGGGCTTTTACTACCATACCAAATATAAATAAAAAATACTGAAAAACAAAAAAAGTTAGAAAATACGATTTTTTTAAGTTTGCAATTCGAAACGACCGGAAGTACTGACGACGCACGAAAAGGCGATTCGGCAAACCACAAAGTCATGATTTATCATCTTCAATAAGTCTCCAGTTCATATCCTTAGCCATTTTCGATAAAAAGGGGCGACAAAATCACATTTTAAAATCAGGAAATCGTCCATAACTTGGCACCAGAAGCGAATTTTCCAAATTTCTCTTCGGATGTAACAACTTCATATAATGACACATATTTTGTGAAAGTTTCATGGAAAACTGCTGAATAGTTTTCGAGAAATCTTCTGCACAAAATTTTGTCAAAAAAAAAGAATAAATAATAATAATAAGAATAATAATAAGAAACAGTAGAATCACTATAAGGTCTTCCGTGAAGACGGAAGACCTTAATAATAAGAAACAATAGAATCACTATAAGGTCTTCCGTGAAGACGGAAGACCTTAATAAGAAACAGAGTAAAAACAATATGTTCCCAAACTCCGTTTGGGGAACATAATGAATACAAGAATAACACGTAGAATACATAGGTCCTGGTGCCAACATTCCACTATGAGCAAGGTTTAAGTTTCTGTGCACAGGCAGACAAACAGAATAACAGACAAGCAGACATGCAGACAAGTAATAAGATCAAAACTATCGGTCCTCAAATCTTCCATAAACATGCATTTTATTGTTTTAACCATTCCATGCACGCAATAATCTGTCCTTAAGGGGAAACTAATGTCCTTCGAAGTCAAGGCAGCAGGACAGTGTTTGGTGACATTTCTGTTTTCCCTTTCGTAAAGATTTGGCAGTTGCTTTAGTACTAAATAATGTTTATACCTGCAATTGTGATATGATAACAGGGGACTTTCAGGTTTGTATCTAGGTACTAATAAAATCATCATGAAGCAGGAGATCTGCCATTACATGTACTAGTAATTATTTTTTGAAAATCCTCTTGTTGATTGAATGCCGCGGCAATTTCAAATGAGAAAAAAAACTACTATGACATTTGGTTTAGCGCCAGATCCGTCATTATTAAGAGCTCAAAGCAGTTAAGAAAATAAAGATCACATTTTATTATCGATGATATTCAGTGTATTTGCACAATAAAACTGCTCCATACAGTAAAGGTAGTAAAATATACTTGTGTATATTTCCTAGGTAATTGTCAAACGTGAAACTAAAAAGAATTAAACAAATCAAGGAAAGGAGTTCTTAAAGCCAAAAACAAAATATTTGTTCAACAATGTTTATCAACAATTGTCTAAGGACAGATTTCAAGGATAATTTTTCAGACAAAAAATTTAAAAAAAAATTATATCTTCGTAGATTAACATTTTTTATGAAAATAAAAAAATAATTTCATTAAAATGTACTGATTACAAAGGTTTCTCACGACGATCGCAATGATGTTCAGTATAAATATGTATAAAATCCAGTAACTTTGTTATCAATTCAAGGTATAACGTCCAGTAAAAAAACATTTGAAAATAATATTGATTTGAAATTGATTTTCTCATTTCAAACCAATTTAATTGATTTTCTGTGTGAGAGAGAGAGGGGGGAGGGAGAGAGAGATCCATATTAATCTTTTGTTCTTTAGACTTTTTCATTAGAATAGACAGTTCGTGCGCGTGATGGACATTAAATTTATCATATAAACTTAAGGTATATTTCCTTATACATGTATTTATAAGTGAATATCAATTTAAAACATTTCACTTTTCGTTCCTAGATCTCATTGTAGTACTCAGAAAAAAAGTTATCTTTCTTTGTGTACTCTAATTTTATTTATTTAGTATGGTGGCATATTTATGTCATCCACATAATTTTTTGTCAACATAGCATAACAAGTCAAGTCATGAAAACTTTTAGGTTTGTCGTCAAACACCAACTTTTATCTTGTACAATCAAGCTTTCATATTTTTGCGATAGCTTTATGTATTTCGACAAAAAGAGATAATTTATCTTGTTTTGTGACTTAAAGTTATCTCGTCATTGCGACAAAATATGACATCTTGTCTTGACTGAACAAGATATAAAGTCGGTGTTTGGCCGACAAATCAGAAAGTTATCATCACTTGAGAAGTTAGTTATATTGACCTGAAATGATACATTTCTTACAATCACGTTTTCGTACAAAAAAATCACTTGCGGGGCGGTACAAATAGAGACAGAAGCGGGGAGCAAGTGAATTTGCAGAAACAGGAGCATGTAAATATAAGGAATGACTGTCAGATTTTTTGTTTTCATGAAGATGATCAATCGAATGGCTTGCGTGATGATTTTATGCATGCGTTTATGCAAACAAAAAAGAACTGTTTAATCATTTTCATTTCTTTAATGCTGAACAATTAATCATACAGAAATTTCTTTTTATGAAAATGATAGTTCATAGCAAGAATCACATTATTCATTGTTATATTTAAATTAATTACATTTTTTACACTCCTTAATTATTGATGATTTGAATATATACAATGTCTAAGTAAGTTTAATCATTTGTATTAAAACAATAAAAGCAGTTCTGTTATTATATTTGTATAAAACTTAACAATTTTTTCTAAATCTTTTCTTTAAGAAATACGTTTTATTGTCCTCTTGGCGCAATGGTGAAAACGTCTGCTGAATTTTTATCCTTGTTTATCCCTGCAGGATTTTGTGACAGTTCTTTTCGGTGAAACTGAATAAAGCGGGATCCCGTGTCCCAGAAGATTTTGGCATAAAAATGTTTCTCTAACTGAATGGACATGTTTTCCTTGCATAGGTCTTCGTTTCAGCCTCATCGACTAGTGTTAGTGTCTCAATGTGAATGATAAAATCTCGAGAGAGATGATAAACAAAAATTACACATATCTAGACACATTTGTCGGGGTTATATGAAATAAGAAGAATATCGCAGGTTCCTCTTCAATTTCTTTTTAGGCCACATATCGTAAACACATGCCTGTAAGTCGCTTGTATTTTTAAAGCTTATTTTGAAGGGACATGGACACAGTTTTAACTGATTTTTTAAACCAGTTTTAATGTTTACAATTTCTAATTCATTTCAAAATTACTTTCTACAAAAACAAAAATATTTTTGTAGCTTTGTTATATCATTTTGAATGCTTTTTCGAAATTCTGGCAAACGGCCTGCGTAAATAAATACGTTTACAGCCGAGTTCATATACAGAAGAATTCGACAAGTAGCTCTGAAATAGAAAAATAGAAGCATTTGATACATGTTAAATAATTTGTTATCATTTTTAAAATGTGATGAAAGATTTATTTTATTTTAAAGTGATTAATATTCTTCATACAATATGCAGGGATTATATAATTTTTTAAGAACTCGTGTTTGTTATATATATAAACATGTATATTGATATAATTTATATAATAAGTTTCTAGTTTGCAATTTCATCCTAGGATTTATCAAAAGTACATGCCAACTCGTTTACAATATTGAAAACAATCCTAGAAAGCTCCAGCTGATCTCGAGATTTTATGAAGTTAACAATTAAATCTTAAGTTTCGGGTTCAAATATACTGCATTGAAGTAGTAGATAATGGTACAATGTACAAAACGAATCTCACTGCTCAAAAACCCGAGCATTGTCGATTAGAAAGCTATATTCATCAGCAAGTGGTGTTGAATCAACATGAACAAAATAAATCTCGTTCAAAAGATAATAAGAAATAACATTTTCAAAACAAGAGGCCCATGGGCCACATCGCTCACCTGAGAAGCTTTGACCATTCTGTTCTTTACGAGATTTCCCCCTTGTTATATATAATGCATCCCCACCCTACCCCACTGATCATAATTTAGACATTTTGAAATCTACACTACCCCATGATCCTTCCATGGGCACATATGTTTCAGCTTTTTTGGCCCAGTGGTTCCTGAGAAGAAGATTTTCGAAGATTTTTCCTATATATTTCTATGTAAAACTTTGATTCCCTATAATGGCCCCGCCCTTCCCCCGGGAGTCATGATTCCTACAATTTAGAATTTACACTACCCCAGAATGCTTCCACACAAGCTTCACTTTTTCTGGCCCAGTGGTTCTTGAGAAGAAAATTTTCAAAGATTTTTCCTATATATTTCTATATTAAACTTTGATTC
>NW_026930544.1:0-41845 GCF_032062105.1 Saccostrea cuccullata
AAGTTTTACCAGTATTACAATATATAGTGTGCTGAAAGTGTATCCAGTATTTTAATAGTTAGTGTGCTAAAAGTGACCCTAGTCTTACAATATTTAACGTACTGAAAGTGTTTGCAGTATTACAATATTTAGTGTGCTGAAAGTGTTTCCAGTATTACAATATTTAGTGTGCTGAAAGTATTTCCAGTATTGCAATATATAGTGAACTGAAAGTGTTTCCAGTAATACAATATTTAATGTGATTGTGTCTCCATTATTGCAATATTAAGTGTGTTGAATGTGTCTGCAGTCTTACAATATTTAGTGTGTTGAATGTGACTCCAGTTTTACATTATTAAGTGTGCTGTGTTACAAGGCACTTTGAAAAATTACGCACTTTAAAAAAAAATTTCAAAGTGCGTTAAATTTGGGAATAGGCTAACTCACTTTGAAAAAATTAATTTTATTATTTCAAAATGCGTTAATATCGATCATATTAACGCACTTTGAAAAATATTTAAAGATTGATCAATATTCCTACACATAATCGGTATGATAAATAACAGATCCTGGTTGGATAATTTTTCTATGATAAAGTCATTTCAGGACCTAAGATATTGACGTTTTAAATATTTGAAGTTTTGATAAAATAAAAGGGAAACGGGTCTTGAAAAAAAAGAGTGACGATTGTTTAAGATTATTAATTCGTTTCTTTTTTTTTAAATTATAGTCTTTGATAAGTAGATGTAAAGGTGTAAAGGGGACACTAACAGCGGACAGCTTTAAGCAACTTAGCATTTATCATAATAAAAAGGGGGCAATTTGATTGTTCAAAACTATGAAAATTCTTTCTCTCTCAAACGTTTTACTGTACTTAAAAATTTCTAGTTTTCAACTGTTTTAATTTAATCATTTAATATTGAAAGTTTTCAACGTCATACCAGTTCGGTAAATACATAATCATATGAATGTTTTGAGTATAGCATAGACATCGAGACCGGACGAAGGGCCAGGGGAGGGGGGGGGGGCTTAGCCCTCCACTTATTTTGGAAAGATATATACATCGTATAAGCATTGAAAATGTAGCTTACCCTTTTGAGGTTTATTGCTCCCCTCCCCCGTTTGTTACCGACACCTACGTATTGGAAAGATAAAGATTTGGACTGAGGGATCTTATACCCGTCTTCTCCTCTTTTCGACGGGAGTAAATCAGTTCTTTTTTGAGGTTAGGGTTAGTTTTTTGAAAGATAAATAACAAATGAAATCTTTCCAGTACTAAAATATGATTTAGTATTTTTCAAAGTGCGTTAAGTGTGTCCATGGTAAAATATATTGATGTAGACTCTTAACGCACTTTGAAACATTTTTTCAAAGTGCGTTGAGTTGGTCCCAAATTTAACGCACTTTGAAAAATTTTTTCAAAGTGCGTTGATTTTGTCCCAATTTTAACGCACTTTGAAAAAAATTTTCAAAGTGCGTAATTTTTTCAAAGTGCGTTGCCACAGTGCTGAATGTGAATCCAGTCTTACAATATTTAAAGTGTTGAATGTGTCTCCAGTTTTACAATATTAAGTGTGTTGAATGTGTCTGCAGTCTTGCAATATTTAGTGTGTTGAACGTGTCTCCAGAATTAACAATATTAAGTGTAGTGAAAGTGTTTCCGTTCTTCCAATAATAATTGTACTGAATGTGTTTTCGGTCCCATACTATTTACTGTGTTGAATGGGTCTCCATTCTTATAATATTTATTGTGCTGAAAGTGTCTTCAGATTTTCAATATTTAGTGTGCTGAAAGTATATCCACTGTTAAAATACTTGGTGTGAATGTGTCCCAGGAATTCCAATACCGGTATTTAGTGTGCAGAAAGTGTTTTCGGTCTTAAAATAATTTATGTGCTAAAAGTGTCTCAAGTCTCACAATATTTATTACATGTATGCTCAATGTGTCTCAAGTCTTACCGTAATAAGTGTGTTACTGTGTTTTCAGTTTTGAAATACCGTATAAGTAGAATTTTTAGCGAGGATTTAATTTTGGCATTATTAGCAATGGGTGCTGACATCGCTAAAATTGAATAACGCTAAAAATTAATTGCGTATTATTTGTAATAGCTACTCTAGTAAGCATTTTAAAATCGCTAAACTTACTTCTCGCTAAAAATAAAATACCAGATTTTGGGTAGAAATCGCTAAATTTTCGTCTCGCTAAAATTTTCACTTATACGGTAGATATCGTGCGAAATGATATTCAAGTGTTACAAAATTTAGTTTCTTGCGTATCTCTCCTGTCTCACAAAATGTAGAGTGCTCAATGTGTTTCAATTATTATAATTCTAATATTTAGTGTGTTGAATGTTTTTTCAGACCTACCATTTTCAGTTTACATTATACTTCATACTTCTCTCCAGTTTAACAATATTTGACGTGCTTTTATTTCTAGGATTACAATATTTAATGTGTTGAATGTCTTTATACTCTTTATTCACCTAGGCAGTGTTTTGTGTGGGGTCTCGAGTGTTTAAGTCCTTTGTATACTGGCCCCAGCATCATGAAACATCTTATAAACTTAAGTCAAAATCTTTAAATTATACTTAAATATTGTAGAAGACAAGCAGACCCAAATTAAAATATGTTTCAAACATTCAATATTGATTCACAATCAAAAGTGTTGTTATTCAGAAATTTTAATATTAATTCAATAATGAATAAATATTTTACAGGGTTTGAAAATTTGACTTTTAAAAGTCTAAGTCTGTTTCTTGATCTTGGGGCCTGGATGATCGATCACTACCCTTACAACATTCAATGTGCAGAGTGTTTCCTGTTTGACAATATTTTGGGTAACTATTACGGTACGTATTGCGTATTTCAGTATGTAATCTGTTCTAGCATCCCTACTTCTACAATATTTGCGTACTGGGTCTATGCATTTGGATATTTAGAGAAACAAACTTACAATGAAGCCAAACAAAAATTTAATTGGTCAAGAAAAATATGCTGTTCAACACCGATTATATTATTGACCGGACACTATTCTAGATTTTCTTTAAAAAATATCCGGAGTTAAGGATTTGTGTTCGGGGATAAATTCCCTGTTTCTAAAACCTCTAAAGAGATGTTGCTGATTTTGTAATTAGACAGAGACCGGTATTTGTGTGGTTCTGAAGTGCTTTGGAGAGACGAAACCATTGATTTTCCTCCTCTTAACATGTTATCGAGAGAGAAGAAAAAACAAACAAGAATGTAGTGCTAATTGAATCCTGAGTGAGCTTAAGAATCGCCTTGTATCACCAACTTCTCCCAATCAACCCCAGCTTATAGATTCCCCTTCACTGGCAATCCCCTAATCATGCCGAAAACAGGTCTAATTTCGACAACCGAAAAACAAGTTGGATTGTTTTTCTATCTTTTTTTCAATTTCAGAGACCTTATCTGTTGCCTATCCGAAGGCTTGAGCACGGAACATTTTAAATTAGGTTCTTTTCATGATACTCACAACTTTGTGATAATTATTTCCCCTATCCTTGCTTTTTGCATTATAATTACGTACTATACTCATATAAAACTGTACACTATATTGTTACAAATGCAGCTAATCTTATAAAAGAAAAAAATGTGTGTACAATCTTTGCTTCTTATTGATAAGAAGTTTGAAATATTTTCATCTTAATTTCAAAAACCAAATAGTCCGATTTGTGCTAGAGTTAAAAAAAGAAAACAACAATTAAAAGAAGCACAAACTGAGCTCGAAGAAAGAAGAAGATGAAGAATATATTTAAAGTTTATTTTCTAGAACTTAACCTAAGTGCATAGATAATGGAGAGAAGCCTACATGTACCAAATATTTTCTGAGTCTGGAGAGAAGAAATTGTAAAAAAAAAAAAAAAAAAAAACAAAAAAAAAAACGTATAACTGATAATGGTATTGTCACCTAGCTGGCAGTCTGATATTCTAACAGCAGTATATTCATGTGGGAACATATTAAGTTATACAACGCAGAATTGGAAAGCATCATTAGTATACTGAACACATTGATGTATTTGCGCTTAAAGAACTTGAAGGTTTGATATTAAAAGAGGAATTCCTACAATTTATGAAAATATTTAATAATATAGATCAGATACAATATTGGTTCCAGAAAACTTTTATCAAACCTTTATTTCAAACCGTTACACAAACAATGGAAGCTTTAACGAAACTATGCTCCAACATATTTCGATGGAGGTATTTATAAAATTTTGATGATAAAAAATACTATACTAAAGGAACAGTAAGCAAACGTGACGCCATAGAGCTTTTTTTTCAAAATTAAAAGAAACTTCTTTTCTCAGTTTTTTATTGACATTCATTTATCTATTCATATGATAATTTTCGCTTCTATATCACCAAGCAACACTAAATATGTACATATGTTTTGATAAATCATCTATGAATATGTTTTGTTAAATATATTCCGATTCTTTCCTTAAGTAGCTATTCTAGCGGATTTTCTCGTTATTTCCCGATAATGACGAGGAGAACACGGCGAAAGTTACCGGTCGGCATAGGATGCTCACTTCTCCATGGCACCTGATACCACCTCGGATGTTTTGGAGGTCTATGTTTGCTCTGCTCCAATTTTGTATTGTTTAATGGACTATTGAGCTCGAATAGTGTTCGTTATCTCCATTTGCTAAATTTGACAATGGAATTTTTGCCTACCTAATCGCACTGGGAGCATGACCAGTCAATAGGGGGTGCTTACTCCTTTTAGGGATTGAACCCACCTCTGAAATTTCCTGAGGTCCATTTTTAATGCCCAGTGTTCACAGATTTGTTTTCTTTGTAGATTATTTAAGTTGGATCACTCGTCGTTATTTTCGCCTTCTTATTTAAGTGTATCCTCATTATTTTCATTGGACTACAAATCTGTCCTGTCATTTAATTTGTCCTTACCGTAATAAACAATTTGAACAATAACTTATCGTAAAATAATTTGAAACTAAACTAGAGGTTCTGAGAACACTGAGCTAACAAAATGATACCACTGCCTCCGATATGATTATAATGACAAAGTCTATGTTTTGAATTGGGAGACCAGAAATTAGTGTCAGATCAAAAAGTTAAAATAGAAGTCCTACTTGTCTTTGACATCTGATCCCACCTTTAGTATTTTCAGGGTTCATTTTTTTTCTCTTCACAATATATATTCTTTACTAGAATTATGAGGTTGAAAAGTTAGATATCTTATCCCTTTTCTCATTAAGCTTCATTATGAACGACCTTTTAACCTCAACAGTTCAGTGTTGAATTTATATAGGAGACGCAGAGTGTCGACATTCGTCAAGGTCGATTTAGCCTTTTCATACAATATTATAATGCAATATGATTACATTCTCTAGGTTTTCGTTTTTTGTCATCTTAAGATAATTTTTATTTAATATATCATAAATTTGATATTCACAAAAAAAGTCTATTGCAATTTTCCTAATTTTGCAAATGCATATATGATATCAGCATCATTTCTCTTGATAAACAATATCTTTTCAAAAATGATGAGTTAATGAACTCTGGTGTCTTATAATAAATATACCTATGTACTATATATTGCATATTTTAAGATTTGAACATGCCAAAGTTTTTTTCAAAGATGACATTGCCAGTATTTAAAACTATTTTTTTAACTATCCAATGCAATACGAGAAGATTGAAAATGTAAAAAGAAAGGCAACAAATTCATGATTTTGATAAAATTCAGATTAAGATTTAATCTAAAGATGCTCTGCTAAATGTGTTCAGTTTGTGCACACAACACACGTTAGATACATATTATTATGATAAGGAGGACATGGCAGCGAGCCACACACCGCTTTGACGGAGTGGACCCATTTTCCATTGTCGTTACGCTCTCCTGCTCTTAGGGCCTCAGGATGTTCATCAACACAGATGTACTGTGACGCTGCCTTACTTGCATAGTATCCGCTTGCCAGGTATCCGTGATATTGTTCAGTCCACCCCGAGTAGCAGCTGTTCTTTCCTGGAATCATCAACACGCTCGACTGTGTCTTCCTTCTACAAACCACACAAGGCAAGTCGTCTCCATCATGCAGACCAAAGTCAGTCGAATCGTATTCTGCTCCATACATAAAAGAGTAAGAAGAGGTAAAATTGGTGGTCAGGTTAGGGTCGGGTGGCAAGCAGACAAATTCAGCTGCAGCACCAGTGTGATCATACCAAGATCCTCCGCCAAATCCTACAAAAGGACAAACACTACACCAAATCTTTCTAATTATAATTTTAGCCATATGAAATTTCATGATTTCAGCAAATTCATGAAGATATCGAGGATTGAAGTCGAACAATAAACTGAACTCTGGCTTTTCTTTAAAAATAAGTAATTATATTTCTGTGTAAAGCTTGGACCTTAGATGTCACAACCATTACAAGGAACAAAAATAAATAAATAAAAAAATCAGTCATTTTAAAAAGATAAATATGGCTAATTAAAGCCCTTCAGATTTTTAAGTAGAAAAACTTAAAAGAAATAAAAATTGATCTTGTGGAAGAGGTCTATGGGTTACCGATTGTTTTTGTGTACACAAATCCTTTGAAAACAAATCTCCAGCAACGCTAATCACATTGTCTGATTTGATGGACATAAACTAAAATATAAAACCATAACACTAAGGATCCCGTACTGCAAATATGGTGCAATTAACGGCTCAAGGTTTTCTGTGCACTTTTGAGAAGAATTTCTTTATTTCCAGCCTTGGTCAATCAATTACATTTCACTCCCTAATTCTAGACATATTTTAACAAACTTGTATATTCGATTCACCTCCTAACCTTTTTAAGTTTCCTACCATCCGACAACATTTCAAAACGCTAAGTTCTACAGCTACGCAATAAAGTGCTCTGCGTATGAGCAAATTCTCAAACAAGACAAGCTGTTGCAAAATAAATTGATGAAACAAGGATATCAACAACGGTCTCGTTTAAAGTGAAAAATTTTGCAAACTATATGGCCGATAAAATGATTTTGTCAACAAAAAAGAAAATATTCTAAAGTCGAACTTTATTGACTTTTCTTCTTCTTCTTCTTCTTCTTCTTTTTTTTTTTTACAAATTTTTAGAGCATTATATTCATAGAACCTTTTCATAGAACCTTTTCATTTCCTTTTTTCCACGAACTGTGATAAAAGTGCCTTATATATTTATTCATAATATTTCGTTTATGTATAAATAATTTAAATAATTAACTAACTTTCTTTCTGCGCTTCCAATTTCTTTACTGAATATAACATCATCGGTTCTCTGATGTTAGTAGGATAATGCTAGTTCTATCCTATGCTTACTGATGCTGATCCTGGTAATGTTGTTTTTTAAATGCTGATCCTGAGGCTAGTTATATGCTGATGCTTATTTTGCTTATGCTGATGCTGATTTATGTAACAAAATTAATTCCCTGCACTGTATACAGGTGGTATATGCTTGAAAAGTTCTTGAAAGGGAGACACAAAGCAACATACACTCAATCAACCATAAAGTTTTTTAAAAAAAAATACTTGAGTAAACCAGTTCTGTTTCGTTATCTGAAGGACATTCCTTTCGTCCCCACCGTACAAACACCCCACTGGCTGTAAAAAATAAGTATACGTCTTATAATGCTGAGTATAAATTGGGAAATAGATCAAAATCATTTAAAAAAGTAACCAAATTACGAACAACTTCTCAATGTTCCAATTGCTCTCAAATTTCACTTTCAACAGATTTTATCAATTTATTTACTTGGATTTAATATTAACAATTGTATCTTCTCGCTTTTTTTACTTATGTGATATGGGATTGATATATATTCTCAACAGGATTCCACAACATCTAAGCCGTTAGAAGTCTTTTTTCAACGAATGCATATGGTTTGAAAGACAATGGCGAAATTATAAAAAAAAAAATAAAATCCTTGGACCTTTTCTTATTATTGGATAGATGGTAAAAAAGAGGTTCTGTCATTTGAGGCTTGATTGTGCCTATCAAATGGACTCCAAAAATCAGAAGATCAGCAGATAACAAAAAATCTGCAAAGATGTTTCATTCTAAATCTTGACTAAATAATTGTTCCTATCAAAGATAAATTCTACCTAAGAATGCTGAGAGGTTCAAGACTAGATCAGCATTCTTTAAGATAAATTCTAAAGCATACGTTCAAAACATGCATGTTTATGTAATTAAGTTGAAACAAAAAAAAAAAGAACATAGCATGTCAATTCATGAAACTGTCAGTAGAAATAATAGCCAAAGTTATTGACCAGCTGAACAGAAGACATGTATATAAGAAAAAAGGCATACATGTACTTCGGCCAGGTTTGCTCCTGGTGCTTTCCACATGTCAAAGTTATACCATAAAAGAAAGGATAGTATAATGTGTCAGATAAGGCAAATATGTTTTGCAAATGCATGTGCTAGCAAAGCCATCAGCCAATTCATCGAGATGTCAAGATAATATCCACAAGACAATACTCATCAGCTACAAGGTATACATGGATACATTATCAAGGGAATGATAAGAATGGAGTACGACCAATTTCATTCCTGCTTGTGCAGATCAATATAGAAGGTTCACGACGGGTGCATTCGGACAAAATGGAATACTTATTCCCTCTAGGCATACCTGTTTACACCTCCGGTGTTTACAGAGTACCATGTTTTATATAGCCCCGTTCAGATTCAAATTCTCTACTTTCTCAATTGGATATTTCCATCTCTACTTGACAGTGCCTCCACTTTGTGATTGGGATGCCCGAGTTCGATTCTTATTTGTATTGCCGTGTCAAACCTAGAACCTAAGGTAATGACTTCTACTTCGACAAAAGCCCGGCATCAGGGACGATAGTAACTGGTCTTACGGATGAGTCCTAAAACAATTTCCTTTTCATGGTAGATATCAACACGATGAACTTGCTTAATTCACTACGGAAATCCCCAAAAGGTTGATAACTTCTATAATCCGTTCTCACGTCACTGAGCAAGGTACATGTACATCGTACCAAGCCTACCAATTATTGAACCTTCTAACCAGTTGACTTTTCAAGGAATTGTCTTAGACGTAGACCACTGTAAATCACTTTTCATTTGCGAGAACTAAAATATCATTCTTGCATGAATTAGTATTCAAAAAGATTATAGATCAGCTACCACAATACGTGAAAATTTTGTCTCACTAATAAAAAGTTGATGTCTATCTCCCGAAAATAAGGTTTTGCAAAAATTTAGTGATCTATAGTGTACCTTCGCTTGTGATCCCTATTGCAGGGACGTAGCAACAGGGGGGCCAGGGGGGGGGGGGGGCTGGCCCCCCACTTTTTTCCCGAACCTTACTTATACTATAGGAAATGCTAATCAAAAATGTTGTTGCCCCCCCCCCGCCCACTATGAGTGATGTACGGAAAATATAGTATAGGAATTGGTACTGAAAGTAGTTGACATGAAGAAAAAGTTGGCCTCTAACCCCCCTTCGAAATAGGATTTTCGACTTTGGGCAACTTTGGACAACTTTTCCCTTTTTTTTTTTTGCTTGTCAACTTTTCAGGTTAGTAAAAAAAATTTCTCTGGCTGCCCCCCCCCCCACTTTCAAAAACGATGCTACGTGCCTGTATTGTAGTACTTTTGTAATGAAAATAAGCTTCCAATAAAATAAATACCATTTTTAGAATTATTCTTTATTTTTTGATAAAAGCAAAATAATTAACAATCTTTTGTAAAAGTTTCTGAAAAAGAATTACCGGAAGTTTTTAATGTCGCAAGATCTGAATACTTCGTCGATAAATCAGAATACTTTGTAGATAAATCTGAGTACTTCACTAATATTTCCTGATACTTTCTCTCCAGGTCATGGATCTGAGACAAGATCACGTCTGGGTCATTCAGCAAAATCCTCTTCTCAGCGTGTCCGATTATAACTTGTATGAAAATAAGCAAATTAAACCGTGAAAGGCTTTCATTGTTTACCGCAGATTAGTCGAAATGCAATAAATGTATATATATATATATATATATATATATATATATATATATATATATATATATATATATATATATATATATATATATATATATATATATATATATATACCAAAAATACAGCAATGACAATTGTTATACCTTTAAAAAATTGTTTCTTTACAGATCTTTACCAAAAAAGTGTAAATTTTCTAATGTTTTACTGAGCGGGCATAAAAAAGATGTTTGACTACTTAGTGAGATGTTAGACCTGTCGATACGTCACACAATGGGCGAAGCTAAAATCTTATTTACATTGATTTCGTTGGAGTTTAAGAGTGACGGGCCTTATCCTAGTCTACAAAACCGTATTTTTTTTCTCCGATTGGTGTTCAAAATTTTATTACAATAGTTTCTTTATTTCATATGTACATAGAGACTCAATACACCTCACATGAAAAGAAAACAAAAGATGCATAACAGTCCTTCACATCTGTTTTGTATCTGGACATTTTAATGGAGTGGGGCGTTAGTGGTGATAAAGCAAATGTGATTTTTTCAACTTTTTCAATCGTCGCTTATACACTAAGGACTAACAATTGCCGAATGCGAGCATTATTTAAAACAAGGCAAAATGCTGACAGACAAGGTGAAGATAAACGTTATAAACAGTCTTATTTAAAGTCAACATTTTGAAAATAGTATGATCAATTCAAAATCAGCAAATACATTTTCCATTAAAGACCCAATTTTTAAGCGGTTAGCTTCGCTAGCCGCTTTATGGCATGTGTCGACACCGGAAACTTCCATAAGGCGCTACCTATCGACAACGGAAACTTCAACAAAGCCTCTACCTAGTACCTATGATTTGTTTCTAACACATATAACATATGTTTAATAAAATCAAGACTATCAAAACAACATAATCTTTTGGTTTTTAAATTTTTTTCTGATTTTGTTTGTCAATGAAATAAATTTATAATTGTTGTATTAAAAAAGTTTATGTATAGAAGCATTTGGTGTCAAGATTATGGCGGTCGGGCCCTATGACGAAATTCGAAGTCAGCATGGAGTTAAGCTGATAACATTATCACGTTAGATTTAAACTTTAGGAAGAAATGTATAGCGAGAAATATATTTGAATCTAATGCTACAAGAAAACCAGTAGGCATTTTCGATTTATGTGTTAAATTGAAGCCTGAATCGAACAGGGGGTCAAACTGGCGTTGGACACCTTGTGTATTTATATATAGAAGGGGTAGAATGTTTCGATATTTGGCTAATTTAGAGACTTACTGATAAAAATTCAGGTGCCTGTGATTAATTACAAGGCTACTCTCATGAACAATAAATATTTGACCTAATTATGCTACTGGACACAGGGAGGACGGGTTAATTACTGGCTAAAGGGGTTGAAGGTTATTACCAACTGCAAAACATCGGAGAATCTCTCAATCGAGTTTCATTTTCCAAAATATTAAGGCATCCCTTCAATTAACTTAAGTTATACTAGTACACAAAGAAAGCCTTTATATAAAAATACTGAAGTAAGTTGTACAGTTATGGATTACTTCCATAATGAAACGTTTGTTTTCTTCTCCTTTTTTTCTCAATTGAAATTATTAAAATGATGATAAAAGCTTTGTTTCCAGGGAAAAATTCATTTTCAAAAAGTGGGAATAGATAGAATGAACCCACCTGCTGACCTGCAGTGAGCCTACGATACTGAAACTCTCTGAAATTACCTTAATTAATTCTCTGCTCGTCCATCCGTTTTTCTCAGACTAGCAAGCTAAAGATGTATGTACAATACTCCAAATCAATTAATCTAAAGAATTTGAATTATCATTTTATTTTCTTTTTAAGTTGTTTGCTATAGAGCCTTTATAGTTACCTAATTTCAGAATCAATAGAGCATGAAAGCCAATAAAATTGGCAACATCAACATAATTTTTTTTCTTTCTGAGCACTTTTGGACGCCACCAATGGAGACAATTAGGGAGAAAAATTTTTGAAATTGAACTTTCTGTTTTTCAAACTGAAAATCGCAGGTTGATATTTTGAAACAAACATTTGTGACATCAGTCTGGGATGTTATTGGTTATACCATTTAGTTAAGTACTACAAAATTCATTGTGTCTGCTTCTTCGCTGATGACACTGGAAAAAGATATGCATGCCTACTTAATATCATCATTCAATGCATTTTTTTGTGATTGTACACTGTACATATTCGATGAAAGCATGCTAATCGCTTTTCAGTACTTTCAGTACTTTGATTTTTTACCGTACGGTTACCTGAGGAGAGGGAGTGGTCAAAGTAACAGTGGTGTTATTTACCTGGAGACCCCCAATACCCAAGATGTCAAAAATCTGTGTAAACGTAGCATTACACAGGAAGTCTGTGTTTGGTATTCAGGGTCAACATTACGTGTTTTGTGTTTGGTTTTGAGTGAAACTACATAAAATAATTATTTTAATATGGAATTTATTTGTAAACTAAACGCATTCATCGTAATCATGGTAATGTTTTGAAGGAAAAAAAATAATAAGATAATAAGAATAATAAGAAAATGTTTTCCTTGCATAAAAGAAAAATTCACGAGTAAAAACTACAAATCAATAATATTTATCTTTTTTAATCTTCAATAAACGAAATCACTAGATTAAAAAAGTCTGACTATTGAAATAAAAAATTATTGATCCACCCATTCGTCGTGTATGTGAATATGCATTTACCGCGATCGGAATGTTGTTTTTTTTTATGGCCAACAATGTTGTCCAAATTATTCCATATTTTTTTATTCTTCGTATGTTAACAAAATTTTATTGTTAGAAAGATTTCTTTTCAGAATCGATCACTATTAATTATCTTCACATTTTCATTTCATTTTCAGACGCTAGAGGAAATTCGAGCATTAATTCTGACATCAATTTCTGTACAACATCGTGCGGATTGTAGCCATAGTACAAAATAAAACGTCTTTTAAAAACTATGCTATGCTGTTTATTAGTGCTGAATATTTTTCTTATATCCCATTTCTTAAAAAATAATTTGATTCGGACTTCTAATTACGGCAAATAGAGCCGGTTTCTGTGGACGCGGTCTTTTTTCTACAGATAAACGTGGACGATATAACACTTACAAGTAACAAACAGCAGTGAAGATAGAAAAGAAATATTTTATCATGTCAATGTTTTAATAATCTACTTTCAATTATTTTTTTGAAATAAAATTCAAACATATTGGAGTTTTCTAATCCGCGTGTATACTTTGCGGATACATGAAAGCGTTTGACGCGTGACCAGGTAATTGTTTTCAAAACATGCAAACTCAGATTATCAGGAAGCACAGGTAGCTGACCTGTCAATCAAATCAGAAGCTATTGTTTTTTTAATGATTGACAGGCGGTAAATTATTGATCTTGAATCAGGTAGATTTTGGGAGCGTTAACATAAAATTGGGTGTTTAATTCGACTTGTGACCGACGTTTTTCATACTTATAGTTAAGCCATTGTTTACATTACTGATTGTCTACGGACTAATATATGCTTGCCCGATCATGACAAGGGACGAACGAAAAGTTCAACTGGTCTCCAGACACCTGATCCCATCCCTGATTTTTCAGAGGCCTGTGGTTGTTCTGCTCGTTTTTGTACTGGAGTTTTGAGCTTGATTACCGTTTGTTACTCCCATATTTTAGGCGGATATCCTATAATATTTAATTTATTTTCACTTACACAAAAAACCATACGAATAATTAAAGAATTTATTATTTATTATTTAAGAAAGAACACAGCATGGGAAACAACGGGGAAAAAAATCAATCATATAACAAAAAATCCATAAAAATAATTTAGATAAAACTTGCTTTCTACAACTTTTTATTTTTACTTTTGTGGTAGCGGAACTAGACATATTGTTATTCGATTCCGTGAAACGGTTTGCTCACCAATAAAGCACTGTCAATAAGTTTCTAATTCTACACTTTTATAATAATCAGATGTCGGAAACATATTAGAAATAATGTTTATAATATTATTAGAATTTCAACGAAAAACAATAGGTGTATACGCTGCAATATTCATTAACATTTTTTGACCAATCACTTTAGTCGGACTGGAAGTTTTTTCTACATTACCATGCAAAGTAGCATTAACTTCGAATTCATTTGCTACGCTGTAAGAGTATTGTTGAAATTGCAGAAGACACTATGTCAATTCTGCTTTAGTTTCTAGCCTCTCTCTTAGGTCTCTTGCAACTGTAGATTTTGTCTATGATTTCATGTTTGGTGGTCAGGTTAGGATCACGTGGTAGACAAACAAACTCAGCTGCAGCACCAGAATGATTAGTCCAATATCTACCACCAAATCCTAAACAATAAAAAGAGTAAACGTTTAAAATGAAAAAAAAAAATTAAATTGATGAATACATCCAAAAACATAGAAGCGGGTGCTTGTAGAATCTCATGCAAGCATTAAGTTGATCAATAACAAATAATGTAAAAAAAAGTATGTTTTTACGTACCCGAATAAACAAGTTCTGTTTCGTTATCTGAATGACAATCTTTTCGCCCCAAACGGACAAACACTCCGCTAACTTAAAAAATGGTTTATTCAATTATATATTTTCTTGAAAAATGTTTTATCCTTATTTTAGAAAAAAAGATACAGAAATACAAGTATACTGATAAACATTTAATAGTTCGTTCTCTAACAATCATATACATGTACATGTATATTAAAATGTGCTAAGGCAAAGTATGGTTACATTTAAGACCTAAAGAATAAACAATTACAACTGTACTAGGAAAGCAGAAAAAAAAATAAAATACACAATAAAAAATGATTAACTGGGCAGGCAATCTCAATGAATATCCCCTACTTTGATATCTGTAGGTAATCTTACTACCTTTTATCCAAGTCGTTATACGTGGATCATTTGTTGTAAATTTTTTTTGCAATACCACTGAATTTGAAAGATGTTCTCTCCAAGTCATGTATATGAGACAAGATCACGTCTGGGTCATTCAGGCAAATTCTCTTCTCAGCATGGCCGATTAGAACTTGTATAAAGAGGACAAAAAAAAACCTAAAGGTTTTTTCATGTCTTCGATAGGACTAACGCAGATCAACCGAAATGGAATAAATGTGCACAAATGATAGATAAGACAACGAATAGTATATTTCCCGATCATGTGCTGTTAGTTGTGAATTCGTAGGTTACTAAAACTAATAAAAACATTTGATATTATGGTAGCATTAGATAATTTCCCTGTTTTAAACAGTAAAATATATATCCATTTATTTAAATATATATTTATATATATTTACAGTATAGCAATGACAATTGTTATTCCTTTAAAAATTTGTTCCAATACAAATCTTTACCAAAAAAGTCTAAAATTTCAAATGCTTTACTGAGCGGGCATAAAAGAAATCGATATTTGACCACTGAGGGAGATGTTGTACGCTTATAGAAAAAACATTCAAATGAAAGGTATAACAAAACATTTATTGATTGTGTTCTCGGGCATGTTGCGTTTTGTCGATCGTCGAACCAAACTGTCTGCATTCCGCTTAACGGCCTCAGGCAAACGGTTTGGTTCTTGGGTCCAACAACCCGCATGTTGCACTCGAATTCGGTCAATAAATGTACGAGAATGCAATCTCTAACCTGCATCCCTTTTTAAAGCTTAAAGAGGTGAACAACACTGCCGAAAATACGTTAGTTTTAAATATTCCTCTTTAGAAACAACATAAACAATAAATATTCTTCACTTGATATACAAGAATGCATATTGTGAGACCTAAAAATGAATAGAAATTTCCCTTTATCTTTAACGTGAAAAGATATTTGAAAATGTATTTTATTTGACTTAAAGTGAACTTTTCGTCAAACTGTTCTCTTTTCAGTAGGAGTATTGTCTGAAATTTGAACCAGGATCGATTTGTCAATGAACAAACTATTTTGCCTGGTAGGTCGGTAGGTTGATTTGAACTTTATTCCGACCTTATCCTATCCTAGTCTACAAAACCTTATTTCCTCTCCGATTGGTGTTCAAAATATTATTGACAATAAATAAAAATAAATTTCTTTATTTCATATGTGGATGTAGACTCCACGCACCTCAATTGAAGAAATAACAAAAGATGCATTACAGTCCTACAAATCTGTTTTCTATCTGGACATTTTAATGGAGAGGGACGTTAGTGGTAGCCTGACAAAATTTATAAAGCAGATATGGTTATTTCAGCTTTTTCTATTGTCGATTTTACACTAAGGACCAACAATTAACATTTATGTCTTCAATTTGTTTCTTTACACTCCGTATACGAACAATATTTAAAACAAGAAAAAATACTGACAGACAAGTTGAAGAAAGGCTTATTTAACGTCATCATTTTGCAAATAGTATAATCAATTCAAATAAGCAAAAAAAAAAATCTCCATTAGGTCGACTTGAGACCGACGTTTTTCATACTTATAGTTAAGCCATTGTTTACATTATCGATTGTCTACGGATTAATATATGCTTGCCCGATCATATCAAGGGACCAACGACAGGTTTAACCGGTCTACAGAGGATATTTACTACTCCAGACACCTGATCTCATCTCTGATTTTTCATAAACTACACAAAATTTACAGCTCTGCTCCTTGTGTTTATTTTGTGCACACAACACATGTTAGGTACATATTGTTGTGGTATGGTGGGCATGCCAGTGACCCACACACAGCTATGACAGGGTAAACCCATTTGCCATTGTCATTACGTCGTCCTGCTGTAAGAACATCCGGATGTTCATCTAGACAGATGTATTGTGTTGCAGCTTGAGAATTATAATGTCCCGCTGCAAGGTATCCATGATATTGCTCCTTCCAACCCGAGTAGCAGCTACTCTTTCCTGGTATCATCAACACGCTCGACTGTCTCTTCCTTCTGCAAACCACACAAGGCATATCATCTCCATTCTGATGACCAAAATCAGTGGAGTCGTATTCTGCGCCAAACATGAATGCACGGGAGGAGGTGAATTTGGTGGTCAGGTTAGGATCACGTGGTAGACAAACGAACTCAGCTGCAGCTCCACGATGATCATGCCAGGATCCAGCTCCAAATCCTGAACAATGTACACATGTATTATTTAACATAATTCGTTATCAGTTTAATCTATATGTACTTTAAGACTTTGAAAGAAAAAGAAATTAAGAAAGAAAAACTTAAGGAGAGATTTTCGTCTTAAAACTTGAACATAACAACTTGCGTCATGTTTTAATGAATAAAATATACAAGATTCACTGCATAGTTTTTAGTATTTCATTCAAAGTTTCACAATAATGGGATTTGAAATGAAAAATAAAGATACTAAGGATAGTTGCAGAACGGTAGTGTATAATCTGAGTTGCCAACGTCACAATGACTTACGTCAAAAACGTATCAATTTGCTTGACGTTACTTTTAAAATATGAACAATTTAAAGACGTTCTAAGAGAGAAATTGTCTTGTTTTCTATACTTAATAATTGAAAATTAGATGTATTATTTTCATCATTTACAACAAAAATAGACCCAAAAATATAGACCAATCCAGGCATCCCTTTTTTTGTTTGTATCATCTGTTATTAATAATGTATATGGTGACTAGATAATAATAATATTGTACCAAGGTTCTCTCAACTCACCCGAATAAACCAGTTCTCTTTCGTTATCTAAAGGACAGTCCTTACGTCCCCATCGTACAAACACTCCACTGGCTGTAATTATTGTAAATTAATAAATGACATTTAAAAAATGTAATCAATGTTAATCTTTCAACATGTGTATTTGTTTCAAAATAAACATTACTTGTTTTGAACATTGTTAATTCTGCTGACATTATATATTTTGTTTACAAAGTATTATGGCTAAATTAAGCTTGGAAACTGGTACATGTAACATACTATTTGAAATAATCATAAAAATTATATATCATTTTACGCGTTACCTAGTATCTTAATTTTTTTTCTCAACAGCAATTTCCTTTTGTCTGATGACATTATTTAAATACATTTTTCGAAAATTGCAAAAGATGAATGACAAGCAAACTAGAAGTTAATCAAATGGATTTGAGGCGATCACTTTAAAAAGCCGTACAATCATTACAAATATATTTGGAGAACATAAAATTCATTGCAAACCACTTAATTTTGAGCATATCAATGTGGCCCATTTTAGGTAAAGATCTTGTAAATGAAAGATGCCTACAAATTTCTTAAAACCGGAAAACATACTCCTCTAATGTAGCTTGGTAGAATATGTGTATCAGGACTTAATTTCTTGCATAAATATTGGAAATCTAAGGCAATGGAAATGTATCAGTATTATCTACAGTTTCTCAAAAAACCGTTTTCGATCTTATCTTCATGACCTCTTCCACAAATGATATTAGGGACATGGATACCGGTCCTTCGGATTAGACCGTATAAACCGAGGTCCCGTGTCGCAATAGGTGCTGGCAGGAAAAAAAGATCCCTCACTGCTCAATAGCCCTGAGTGCCGAGTATAGGACAAAATTTGTAGCTCTCCACCGGCAAGTCGTGGGTCTACAAATAAGTGAAAAATTCTTCAGAGGACCGTTTTACAACATACAATTAATGAATGAAGCATATTGCGATAAAGAACAGTATTCGAGATCAAAAACCCATAAAACAATACAAATAGGAGCAGAGTAAACACGGACCTCCAAAACATCTTAGGTGGCATCAGGTCCCAACATGGAGGAGTGAGCATCCCTTACCGACCGGTCTCATCCGCCATGTGCTCTTTGTCATGATCGGGAAAATACCGGGAAAATCCCTCGTAAATTCAGTGTTTAACTAATGGACTAACAATTAGAATAAAAAACATCAATCGGCATTTGACTAAATGAAAAATTGTATTTGCTGATACGGTCATTGTGTCGACCATAGAAATTACGAAATGATGACTTTAAACGAGACTTTTGATGTTCTTGTTTCAGCAAGGCGCTTGTCAATAATTTACCTCGTATTAGTAATTGTTCATACCTAGAGCATGCTCTTGCGTATCGAATCAACTGAGATATATAAAAATGACTAACCGATAAGTCCTGTATAAGTCAACGTCAGTTCCAAAGTTGTTATTTTCAGACCTTAGTTCGCGGAATGTTTTTCCGTAGAGTAAATGATAAAATAAAATAAAATAAAATAAAATACCTCCATGATTAGCAGCTTGATGGTATTTGGAAACTGTGCTTGTTTTCCTCTTTTCCTCATTTCAAATTAGATGCATTTAAAAGGTGTTTTTATAAAGCGCAATGAACAAATTTAACCTTAAATTACAATTTCATGCCCCTTATAAAATAAAACGAATTATAAAGCTAAAAGAGCGGATATCTAAAAAAGCAAATTACCATAAGATTTTGGAGATGTAGCATTGAATTTCACATTGAGTTCATCTATTCTCCTCACAACTTCTGAGTATTTCTTAGATGCATTTGAATACTTCTTAGATATATTGGAATACTTCATGGATATATCGCAATACTTCGTTGACAGTTCAGAATACTTCGTTGACATTTCCGAATACTTCGTCGACATATCCGAATACTTGGATAACAAATCGTCATATTTTCTTTTTAGGTCATGGATTTGAGACAATAGCTCTTCTGAATCATTCACCAAATTGTTCTTTTCAGCCAGTCCAAACACTACATGTATAAAGAAAAAAGACATATAAAACTCTATCGCCATGTTGGTAAAAATGAATTAATCCTATCTTTATTTTCAAAAGAGGTTATTTATATAAAAATGTGAGATTTAAAAAAAATCAATCAATATTATTTTACATCTGGTGTCAGCTTGAGTGTGTGTTACTTGCTATTATAGAAAAATTGCTGTAATAAATATTCTTGAAACGCAAGATACTTAATTAATATGTTTGATTCACAATTAAAGTTTAAAAAAGATTAAAAAAGGCATCAACCTGTCGACATTAAGGCTAAACAATTTCCATTATGGATATTTCAAAACAAATAAACTGGAAGGAACAAAGAATGTTCTTTGCCGAATAGATTGAGAACTATTTATGAGGACATTTAAAAATCAAAATACTCAGAAGTACAGAGAACCGGGCTCATTTACAGATTAAAATGAATTTCTTACATGAATCACGTTTATATTTTGATGAAAAAATTATTTTAAAACTATCAATATAAATGATAAGACACTGACAGTGAGTTTTTCAATCCTAATACCACGATCCGATTTTGTCAGAATCAGAATTAATCTGGTATCGCAGCTGAATGTAAACAAACAGGCCAGTCTGGTTCCCTCTCCTGCTTTACCTCGTATGTGTAGAGAACTACGATAACACTGGTTATCAAAAATCCTTACGCTAATGAACTATGTTCTTTGACTTAGGACTGAAGTTTTCAAAGTCATTACTACTAATGTTTATTTATATAGATTAAACTTCGTTTTATTTTTGTTGTTTTATTTAGCGTTTGTATTATCTCAAAAGCGGTTGAGAGTAAGAACTATATTTTTGCACGTAACTTTAAAATGGCGGCTATGTGGTCAACTTCCTGCCTTAAACACGATGACATAAGCCGGCAATTGCTCTTTGAGCAATAAGCCCGGCTAATCATATGTAAAAGAAAACTTGAAGTTGTAATTTGTTTTTTTTTTGCTTTGAATTCGAAATAATTTATAAGGAAAAAAGTATGGTTAGTATTGTTAAAAGCTCAAAGAAATATTACAACAGAAAAAATTATATGTGAATTTCAATTAAAACCTACGATAAGAAAATTAATACTGCTGAACTGTACTCTCATTTTGTTAGCTTAAAGAATACAAAAACTGTGTTCAAGCCAAAGGAAGTTATTTATTTAGTATCCGTTTATAGCAAAAGTGAGAATGCACTACATTCATTACTCTATGTTCTATTGTATTTATTGGATTTTTATACAACAGCTGTGTTGGACAGTGATATCTACGTCACTGAAGAATTTTAAGATTGCTTTAAAAAACTAAATAATAAATATATTTCTGAACATAGAATTATGACTTATCATATTTTTTGTATATCTAAGAGCCTTAGGCTTATTTGAGCCTTGTTTTCCTTTACAATGTTTCCATAAAAAAGAAGAAGAAAACATTCATCATTAAATATCGAGGCACAAGGAGGTCAAATTATATACGTAACCCGAAATGCCTGGAAAACTAAATTAAAGGGTTTAAACTTAAGAACATCAATTTATTTATAGTAATATATACTCACAATCATTAGAAATGCAACACCCTAATTTTAGGGTGAAAATTATATGCGGGATATAACTATGTACCAAAAAAGTTAGGGCATCTTTTACTTTGACAAATCAGTTATTTAACGGTTGATTTTTTTTTTTCATTCCATTACCGGAAGTTGATTGTTAGCCCTCTAAACAGATAACTTTTAAAACATCCCCCCTTCCGACCATTTTATTAAAACGTGCTAGTCCGCCATGTACAACATAAGCAGCCCGATTTCTACCATGCATTAGGTTTATCAATGTCTTTATCTGAGCGAAATAAATATTCTTGAGCATTTTTAAAAGCCTGTTTTTCAGATACTGAGGTCGAATTTTCTATAGCCTTGCGTAGTGTAGTAACCCTTAGACTTCCGGTCAAGGAACTGCCATTCATGCTTTTGAAACACATGAGCCCGAAAAGTCGTTATGTAGTGTTCATTTGCATCTGTAGCTCTCCTTTTTGTTTATTTTGAGAATTTCCAGCATTAGCAATGAAAATGCGTGCCTTCAGTTATTTTGAGGAAATACAGGCATCATATCCGGAAGAGAAAAAAGGATATTTTTTCCGGGATTTTAGTACAATACTTAAAATTTACAGGTACAAAACCTTGAAAACCCAAAATATTGTCAAAAATTTTATTAAAAATGCTAATTTTTGATTTTTGTTAAGAGGGATAAAGACCAACTTCAAGTAATGGAATGAAAATCATTCAGCCGTTAAATAACTGATTTGGCAAAGTTAAACAATGTTAAAGATGTCCTAACTTCTTTGTTACATAGTTATATCCCGTACATTATTTTCACCCTTAAATTAGGGTGTTGCGTTTCTATTGATTGTGAGTATATATATATATATTTATCAAAAGTACAATTAAACTTACAGCAAGAATCAAAACATTCATATAACAGTGTCCCTGACTATATACAATGTTACAGTGAGAATATTCAAAACTTATCCTATTTCAGTCTTCGTAAATTGACTCTTTGGTACCCCACCCTTTTTGTACACCAGCTGTCATGATTATGAAGCTATCTTAGGACTAAGACATATCTTAAGACAAACTTACGACATATCTTAGTCTTAAGTGGGGCCAAAAAGTTGTCCTATCTTAGGAGAATTCCTAATCTTAGTCCTAACTTTAAGGTAGGATTCTTTTCACACAAAACTGTATTTCTTATATTTAAAAATTAATGAAATTTTCACAGAATCAAGAAGACAATATTACTAAGTGATGGTGTCAGTTAAATTAGTTTCGACCATTTTATATTAGAGTCAAGGTCAGGTCAATGTCATTGCCTTTTCCCTGGTCATTAAGAATAAAAATAACTGCATCCAATCATTATAAAGGGTCTTCTATTTCAAAAGATTAAATGTTTTTCTTTTTGCATAAAAAGATATTACCATATAGGGTCTATAAAATGATATTATCAAATTGACACAAATAGTTTAACAAAAATGGATTTTGGCTAATTCGAAGTTCCTCTATTTTTCTTCAATTTTTCGGATATTTAAGTTATTTTTATATGCGCCCTATATTTCATTTTTTCTTACTTTCACATATGGTAAAGATGTCATATAGAGATACAAAATGATACAAAAACAAAAAATTTCGACCGTTTAGTAAGAGAGTAAAAATACTTCCTTTGAATTTTTGGCTCATATCTGTACTCAGATTGGAAGCTATTAAAAGCTAAAATAATTGTAGTTTGTTTGGAAATTCATATTTATTTGATATATTTTAGAACTTAAGATCCTTACTATTAATTTAGTTTACATTTGAAAAATTCTTCTAGTCTTTGATTGTGTAAAAATTGTAATTAAATTCGTAACGGTTGTTCTATAATAATTTTGAGAGGCAGAAAAGAAGATATTTTCATACGCCACCATCTCACCAAAACTATAGTCCCTGCTAGTTTTTGAACTCAATTTACTATTTCTATTTAAAGTTGTACAATTGTGATGAGGAAAGAAGAATATGGTCTTCTAAATCTTTTCACCTAAATATATACGGAATATAGGCAAATATACATTGAATATTTCATCTACTCAGAAACCAGAGAAGAATCCTACCTTAAGACAACTACGATCTTGTCGTATGGCATACTAGTATCTTAGGTGATTTTAAGAAGCGCTGGTGCCAGGAAAACGACTAAAAATTATGTGTTTACGTAAGTAAATATACAATATTTGTTGTTGATTGTTAATTTCTTTTATTACATGCCCTAGTGTCTAAATAAATTTATTTACGTACCTTGGAAATTGAAGACAAATGCATGTATATACGAAATAGAGAAAATAATTCATAAAAATGCGTTAATTAATTGTTCCATTTAATTATCGCAGAACTTGTATGCAAAGATGACACTACAAATTAAAAGTTTAATGTCTACTTGTGGCAGATTTTTGGCCGCGGTGGAAATAAATAAATTGATTATAATTGAAACAACATACAACTGCAAGGGGATGCCAGTTAGCAAGAGCAAGCCCCAAGCACACAACATATTTACATTTTATGAGATATTCATGACAAATTACATCAACAATCAACGTTAGATCAACCTTTCAACATTATCAATAACTTCATTGTATTATCAACATCAACATCAAATTGTCAATATTTCAATGACTTTCAGTTTGTCTTTCATCAACATCAAAATCAACAACTGTATTTTTCAATGACAACATGTTAACAATCAATTATGAAGGGATGCCAACAGCACCGGCTTGATTAGCATGTGTGTCAGCATCCCCACAATACGTTATGCTACATTTCCGTAAGTTTTTATTTCCGGCATTGAACTTGAGTGGTAACGGTTGTTCTATAATAATTTTGAGAGGCAGAAAAGAAGATATTTTCATACGCCACCATCTCACCAAAACTATAGTACCTGCTAGTTTTCGAACACAATTTATTATTTCTATTTAAAGTTGTACAATTGTGATGAGGAAAGAAGAATATGGTCTTTTAAATCTTTTCACCTAAATATATAAGGAATATAAGCAAATATACATTGAATATTTCATCTACTCAGAAACCAGAAAAGAATCCTACCTTAAGACAACTACGATCTTGTCGTATACATATCTTAGGTGATTTTAAGAAGCGCTGGTGCCAGGAAAACAACTAAAAATTATGTGTTTACGTTAGTAAATACAATATTGGTTGTTAATTGTTAATTTCTTTTATTACATGCCCTAGTATCTAAATAAATTTATTTACGTACCTTGGAAATTGAAGGCAAACGCATATACAAACGAAATAGAGAAAGTAATTCATAAAAATGTGTTAATTAATTGTTCCATTTAAACATTCTAGGCATTTTAAATTAAAAGTGAAACGTTCTAGAAAAATTATTAAAACCCTTTCGAAATAGGCAATGTACATGTACGACCAATTTTTTTTATTGGGAAAAAGTGGGGTGGGGTAGGAGGATGAAGTCACATGATACCATTAGTATTTAGTTTGACACACGGTGCTAGTGTTTTAAACTATGGATGTGAAATTTGGGGTTTTCATAATGCAAAAGATATAGAAAGTGTGCATTTGCAATATCTAAAATATGTTCCAGGTGTAAGAAAAAAATACAAACTCTGTAATGATTTATTGTGAAACTGGGAGACTCCCATATTGAAGGTAGTGAGGTTACTTTGAATAATCAAATTTTGGTTCAGGGTGTCAAATAATGAAAATTGTATTCTCTTAGCCTGTTACAATATGCTACTAGAGAAATGTGAAAAGAATTAAAAAAATATAAATAATTGGGTAACAAATATAAAAGAAAAAATATTTGAAATTGGTCTAGGCGAAGTTAGTAATAATCAGGAAAGTAGTAAAATGAAAACACATTTCCCTATCATTAAACAGAGTATTGTAGATATTTTTATCCAAACAAGTTTTGAGCAAATAAATTGCTCATCAAGATGCAAAATTTATAAACACACCATTGATAATTTTTTCTCTCCAATATAACTGAACAAAACCTATTCCTTCCAAATATAAGAAGCAATTAAGTAAAATACGTACGTCGTCCCATATCCTACTGAATGTGATCGCCACAGTAATATACCAGCGAATAATATATAGATATTGTGAAATGTGCCATTTAGATATTGAGGATGAAATTCATTTTATTCTAAAATGTCCTCAATTTAGTGATATTAGATGACGATACATTAAGAAATATTACTGGAAAAAACATACAGCTGCTTAGTGTAAAAAAAAATAAGGAATTGTGAAATTTAGGTATTTACCTCCATCATGCTTTTGAAGTACGTGAAAGTGTCATAAAATCATTTTCTGCCTAAAGTATTTGGCTAAACTCTATATTGTTTAAGTTTGTTACTATCTAACATCATATGCTACACTACATATGTCTAATTATTACTACACCACACAACCTATTGTTTTAGTGTTTGTTATATTTACTTAATGCTAAAAGATGAACGTCTTGGGCTATTAAAGATTATAACTAGTATTACCCCCACCTGAATTTGCTGACCGAGTAGAATCAGGGAATTACTTTGATTGTTATTTATGCTACAATAGGAAAGGTAGTAAGAAAAATATCTTTGGATAGGAACTTTTATGTTATCTCTAGAGTTATACAAGTAAGTACAAGTTCATCATTAAATATCTGTATATTGCATCTAATTAATGCATTTATTGGTAGTAGCTGGAGTTAAAGTAAAGAAGAAACATAATTGGAAATATTTAAAGAAAGTTTATAATCATGACTTCCTCTTCCCCTCCCATTCCCAGAGAGAAGGGTTTATTTTATCAACGATCAACAGGGCACAAACAACGACTAGAAATGATTTTTTGACTTATTTCTTTTTTCTAAAGTGCTGATCCAGCATTACTATTTAATGAATGACTATAAATAGAGAATGATTTATTATTTAGCTTTTCTATTTATATTTTGCTACCCTCAAATTGTAAACAAGTATTTCTATTATATTATAGCATATTATACACAAACCTGGACAAAAATGGACTAAACTGCTAAAAATATGCAATGGAATTGGATGAAATTGCACAATTTATAAGCAAATCAGAGAATAATTTGAAAAACAAATATTATAACATATATTTGTGTATCACTCGTTCATCTATTCATTTTTCCAAAAGCAAAGAGGGGGCAAGTCCATTAGCCCACTTAAAAATACAGACTCTGAAATGTTTTGACTAGTAAAGATATTAAAAACAGTAATTGTCTCCAAACCTGAAAGAATTTTTTTTTGGGGGGGGGGGGGGAGGGCGCTTGCCTTTATAATTATACAAAGCATGTTCATGTGTTTGGCTTTTTTGCCGCATTACTTTGGATCCGTGTTTTCTGTTTGTGAATTTGTTCGCCTGGTTTGGGGAGGGGTGTTAACTATTAGATAATTTTTAGAACTCAGGGAGACCTAATCCCGTCCCCCTACATCCACAGATGTATACGATGGAAACTTAAAATTGGAACTTTAAGTAGTACTTGTTTGTTTGTTTTTTTTTAAATGTATGATGGAATTTAGGACATCTTAACTTACAATATTCCTTAGATGCTTTCGTTCTACACCTAAGGACGTATCTTAAGATATTCCTAAAATATTATTTAATAAATAAGCGACTGCACAATTACGATCCTTAACTGCTGAAAGATCCTAAGATCCGAGTAAAAGTAGGTTATTTACATGTAAAGTTTCAGGTGATGTCTATATATGCGTGAAAAGGTCTCAAAAGGGACGTTTATCAACATACAATAAATCATAGCTTTTTTAAAATTACCTGAGTAAACAAGTTCAGTGTTGTTATCAGAAGGACAATCCTTTTGACCCCATCTTACAAACACGCCACTAGATGAAATGTATAATTATGCATCAAGTAATGCCAAGTAATGCTAAGAGATCATTTAAGAAAGTTACCAAATTATAGCCTTTTAAGGTAGCGCTTGTTTTCAAAGTCTTCTATCAATTTGTTTAATAAGTTTATCTTTTGGATTAAATATAAATATCTTTTTGTTAAATTTACTTGTGATATTGGCTTGATATACATTTTCAACAGGATTCAACTATATACTCATATTAGCCGTTGAGAGAATGTCAAAACAAACTCTGTTTGTCATAGATTTTAAAGATTTTTTTATCATTTGCTTTTAAGGACAATTAAATTTTCTAATTTAAAAGAAAATCCTTATACCCTTTCATTATTATTTGATATATGGTAAAACATAAAATTGCCTTCACAGAGACAGTTGTTACAAGAATTTATACTGTAAGTCACTTTTTATTCGCGAGAACGTTATTTTAGAATAATTACGCGAGACAGTATCCTCGCAAAAATTTAATTCTTGCGTATAGTAGTATTCCTTAAGATTATAGAAAGGAATAACCATAATTCGTGAAAATTTTGTCTCGCTTATCAAAAGTCAATGACAATGACTATAAAGTGTCGCGAAAAATTAGTGATCTACAGTAGGAGAGAGAATTATCTGACAACCTTGACGAAGTGCACTCTTGGGAAATGTTAAAAGTATCAATGGTTTTACTATAAAAAGAAAAAAAGAAACTTGGGACGATAGGGCACTTTAAGAGGAGTGGGCGAGGCCACAGCGAATTATGAGATGAAATTTCTATGAAAATGCTCAAAAGTTTCTGGACCTATTGCATGAAATAAATGAATGTTTTACAAACAGACAAAAATATTAATTTAGGACCTTGACCTTTGACCTTCTAACTTTAAATTTAAAGGAGTCTTAGGACATAGAGAGTTGTTGCATAAAATTAAATTGCAAAAGGTCCAAGACTTCTCGAAAAACAACCGTGTTTAAACAGACTGGAGTTTTAAGTTTATGACACTGACCTTTAGATCTCATGATCAAAAAGGTTTTCATAACCTGAATGCGGAGTTTATATATCTCAGTTGATTCGATATGCAATCTTGAGCATGCTTTACGTATAAACAATTTCTAAAACGAGATAAATTATTGACAAATTTGAAGAAACAAGAATATCAGTAGTCTCGTTTAAAGTCATCATTTCGTAAATTCTATATTCGATACAATGATCTTGTAAGCAAATACAATTTATCATTGAGTCAAATGTTGACTGACATTTTTCATACTAATTGTTAGTCCATGATTTAAACACTGAATTGACGACGGATCTTCTCCGTTATTTCCTGATCATGACAAGGAGCACACGGCAGGTGAGACCGGTCGGCAGGGGATACTCACTCCTCCATGGCACCTAATCCAATCATCTGATGTTTTGGCGGTCCGTGTTAGCTCTGTTCCCATTTTGTATTGTTTTATGGATTTTCAACCTTGAACACTGTTTGTTATATCAATATGTTTGATTTGATAATAAATGATATTGCAAGCTAACACTAGGTGAAAATGAAATACATGTAGATTAACCGAAAATTCATATTTACTGTTCTTTGCTGCTGTTAATATTTTTGTTTAAAGGTATATTTGAAGATTCATTTTCAATCCAATGACTTCTTTTTCAAAATTTTCTGCTAAAAAATGGTAAACCTGTTACATTTTGATAGCTAACACTTCACCAATAATCTTACTCGACAGAACTTCTACATGTCAACCAACACTTGGAAAACCTCAACTGCAAATCTTCTAATGTTGTCTACCGAATAGAATGTAATCTTTGTAATCTCGTTTATGCTGATGAAACCAAGGGATCACATAATAAAAGAATATCAGGTCATACATTTCAAATAAATAATGAGGATCCGTAGCTCTAATGCAAACATTATAATTTACCTGATCATTCTATTTTGTCAATGAAAGTTAGAATTGTAGAAAAGATTTATCACCACACAAACAGTCCATCACTGGGTACACCTTTCCGAAGACAATGAGAAGAATTTTGGATTAGAACACTTGGGACAGCATATCCCTATGAATTAATGTAATGACATTGTTAATAGTGTTGGAAATCTTTCGAGTCCACAGTCTAACAATATAAATGTGATGGGACTTTTTAACCATATACAGAGACGTACACCCATTCTCAATATAAGGGCTCAAATGATGTCGCCTCATTTTCATTTAAAAGAAATGCCACTGATGTAATTTTTAAATCAACATAATAAATAGTCATATAACAATGAATAAGAATTCATATAATTATCGATCTGAAAGGGTATTTAAGGAGTTCCAAATTCAAATATAGTAGCCTATTTGAAATGTACGTTACTGTCGCCGAGTCAAATATTATTCTGAATCCCCTCTGTGTAATATATAGTTTTGATTCTCAAGTAAAAATTTTCTGATAAGTTAAACCTTGTATCATATATATTTCTTTTCATAACAATAAATATATTTTCTTTGTGATAATAAATAATTTTTATTGAGCAATGTCCCTGTCGCTTAATTCTATTTTAACAACGTTACAAGCAAACACAAAGATTATACACCGGATAGTTTTGTTCTCCTTTATTTATTGATGGGCTACATTTGAAATTTCAAAGGGTTAATTACTCCTACTTAGATAATGTAACATGAAATTGAACAACTTGAGCAACTTTTATAAATATGTTTACGGAATGAAAGACATTTTCAATCGTAGAGATAAGAAAGAAATGGACGTTACCTATATTCTTCCATTAAGAATACATATTAAGTAGAAAATATGAGACGACTCTGAATAAGCAACCCCTTGTATCCTGTAAACTGGCAAAGACGTTTTGCTTAACACAATTAAAAATTATTTTTTACATGAAAAGTGATCATTTGAAATGTACGTGACTGAAATGTACGTTACCATGAAATTCGAATTAAGTGAATCTCGCACGAATTTTCATGTATTCTAATACTTTCACACACTCGAATGTATACACAAAGGAAAGTTTCAAAGGTTGGAGGTCGGCTAAATCCCAAAATTAATGAAAAGAAACGTCTCTGCTGAGGAAAAAAATATATTAAGGTTCAATTATTATGTAATATGATTTTGATACCTGGTATATATTTCTGAATACGAAACCTGTATGATGCATTTCTTATGATATGCAGGTTCAAATAGTATCAATATATTGCGCGTCTAACGTATGCTTGTGGAAGAGAATTTATTTTTATATTTGAAATGTACGTTACGTATGGTAACGTACATTTTATGTATTTCTAACTGACATTTTTTTAATTTAGTCTATGAATTGCGTTTACACGAGCGAAACGAAATTATCGTTACAATCCATTTGACAACTGGCCACATCTAAATGCACCCCAATCCTCGTAAATGTTTTAAACTGTTACCAAATGCTAGAAAATTTATTTCTAAGTGTCTTAAATTCATCTTTGGCAACCATTTTGCAGTTTGTTTACTTTTCATGTGCGACTTTTCGTCAATATTAATTGAATTGTTGTTGATAATTTAAAACAAGGTATGCATAGGCTTATAATTGTTAAAAAAAAAAAACAAAAAAGAAAAGAAAAAGAAACAAAACAAGTAAACCTAGAACACAAGACGGTCACGTGCATTTCAAATACTGAATACTCAGTTTTGTTTGAATAATTGCATTTGGGGTTATATTTTTCCAGATCTGCTGAAAAGCACGTATGTTTGTGTTTTGAAAAACGATGTTGCAACATACTAAATGAAATTGTTAACAAGACTGTCGATGGATATATTCGGAATAGATTTATGTTAAGTTTCAATGGCCAAACACGAACATTTGTTAGATCATAGCAAAATACATCTGACTCATATTTTTTTGTCTGTAACCTTGCACACAGTTAGAAGTAACTAGGCTACGACCGGTGTCAATTTCAGCGAAACAGCACAAAAGAATGGTTATGAACTGAGGTGGAGGGGACACCCCAAAAATATGTGAAATGAACGTTACCGAAGTGACGTAACATTCATGTAGTTGATGACAATCACCTCGTTTGTTACATTATGATTTCTTATATTACTGCTTTAAAACGCTTCATTGATATGATTTTTATGTCAATAATTGCTTTTTTTTCAATATTTTCTTATTACTAATTTACATATTATTACAAGCGTGAAATGTACGTTACCTACTCATATTCTGAGGCAATCGTGTCTTTATAGTGGTGATTGTGACATATAACACAGTGAGATTACATAGAGAATCTTTTTTGGAATAAACTGAAACAAAACGATGAATTTTTAGATGAATTTTAGATGAATTTTAAGCTTTTTATTAAATAGAAATATATCTTGAAATGTACGTTACATTTACATAGTTTTCTAAATCGGCATGAATATATGTTAAAAAAGACAGTAACTACAAAATAGAACTTTACTACATGTACATGTTAGGTTCCAGTATCTATTAAAACTGACAAGATTCCAAACTGATCGCTCTTAACAAAACAGAGAGAAGAATTTAAAGCATATATTTAAAAAATGTTTTTACACATCTGGATCAAAAAGTAACCTTTGTTTTTTGAAAGGAAAAATCAAACGCACGTTCGTATGCCGAGAAAATATGTTGCTGACAGAGTTGGTAGGATGTGCTGGTGTTAAGATGAGATATTCCAACTGTGATTTTAATGACTACATTTTTTTTGACATATTTTTTTGGACATTGAAGAAAGAGTAACGTACATTTCAAGCTACATTTCTGAATAAAATTACCCTCTACTTTATCGTCTTGTCATTATTTCATGTATTATAATTTGATGAAAAAAATCTGGAAACAAAATCTTCAGATACTTTCTTTCAAAGGTAATTGATAGAAAATTGTTATCTTGAACTTCATTTTTTAAAAAGTCAGAGAGGCATTTGTGCCCTTATATTGAGAATGGGTGGTAATCGTAGTCATGGGCATCGGTCTTTCAATAAACTGTTAATGCACGATGTCTCTCTTGATTCATTACTACCTTACGTAAATCAACAGTTAGGTCTACATCGTATTCGCACCAAATGTTACTCTGTCCCTTTAAAATTCTTAAATAGTCTTCTTGAACAGGCAAGTAAAGGTCATTCTTTTTTTATTCCTCGACACCAGAGTATTGGCTCGGATCTATGATTATGGATATTGCAAATCATAGGCTTTTCAAACCCCCATGTTTTACTAAGGAAAATGTAATCCTTAAAAAATTATTCAAGCTAAAACGAAATGCAAACTTCACCAATTAAGATTCACATACCAAAAATCAGCTCAATATATGAAAGTGTTTAGAAAAAAGTAAAGAAAACCAAGTCAGACAGACTGACATATAGCCATGTGGACAGACGGACAGAGAGATACGCAGTTGGATGCAGACGGAGGAAACATATAGTCTCCTCCAGTTTCACCGGTAGAAGACTAATAAATTCCTCTTCTTGACCAATACGTAGATGGTCGACATGATGACTTACTTCTCTTCGGAACTTGATCCCATTTCTAGTGTTTTCAATTTTCACTGTTTCTGCTCTGTTCATAACTTAAATCCTTTCATTTACATAATTGTTGGTTACCTTCAACTTATACACATGAAACCTCATAATGCACAATCTGTGACCGTAGCAATTTTCGCAGTCAGTAATGAATTTTGAAATGTAGACATCTTTCAAAACGATATTTAATCAATTCTGATTTCATCAACTCCTATTTCATCTTTTGTCATTTCAACATTTATTTATCATTTGATGTATAATAACTTCTGTATTTCGAAAATGGTTTGGTATCTTGCGATTTTCCTTACTTTGCGATTGATTACAGAATATCAGTATTATTTCAATTGATAAAAAATAATGATTTAAAATTCCAAAAAATTATGAACTTTGGTGTTACAAGTACCAATATCTTTAGATACATTTTTCACGTACTATAGATTTCACGCAAATTTTCTATAACGTTGTCAAAGATAACGGTGCCAGGATTTTTTCGTCCTTAACATAAATTTTACATTTAACGTTTCTATCGTTTGCTTCCAGGTCTTCCAACAATTTATTATAAATTGAGTTCCTTTTTAAGCATATCTATTTTCGTTTAAAATCATATCTTATACATGAAAAGAAGACAACACTTGCTGTGTCCTTAGTCTCGACATTTAGATAACCTGCGATGTCTTATTTAACAATGGCTATATTTTGTCGATACGATATGTCTCAGTGAGACTGAAATAAAAGACACTAAAGAATCTGACACGTCTTTTAAAAAGTGAATAATTTACTAGAAACAGACGTTTATAGTAATTTGAAAATACGGTTTTATGATAAAAGCGCTTGCTTTAATCATCAACTTCCCTTATCTATGCAGCAATATTCCAACATCCCCTGCAAACATGGTTTATATCTATCTGTTGATTCGATAAGCCAAAACAAACTCTACGATTGAACAATTTCTTAAACGAGGTAAGTAATTGACAAACAAGTTGATGAATTAAGAGTATCAGCGGTCTCGTTTAAAGTCATCAGTTCGTAAGTCCTATGGTTATCACAACGAACTTGTAAGCAAATATAATTTATCATTCTGACGTTTTTCATTCTAATCGTTAAGCCATTATTTACAAATAATTGTTTCCGTTTTTCCCGATCATGACAAAGAGTACATGGCAGGTAAGACGGTTGGCATGAGATGCTTACTCCTCCATGGCACCTGATCCAATCGCTGATATTTTCGTGGTCTAAGTTTGCTCTGCTCCAAAATTTGCATTGTTCAGTAGACGTTTGAAATTGAATACTGTTCGTTATTTCCATACATTCTATCTGTATAACATGGCATGTTGAAAAAGCAAGATGTAAATAGAAAAACGACAAATTTCAGGATTTAACAAGTATTTCAAATGCATTATCAGATACTTGTGCTTATTTTGTGCACACAACACATGTTAGATACATATTGTTGTGGTATGGAGTGCATGCCAGTGCTCCACACACAGCTTTCACAGGGTAGAAAGATTTTCCATTATCATTCCGTTCTCCTGCTGTTAGAACATCCGGGTGTTCATCCAGACATATGTATTGTGAAGCAGCTGCAAAACTGGCGTTTCCTGCTGCTAAGTATCCATGATATTGTTCAGTCCACCCAGAGTAGCAGCTGTTCTTTCCTGGAATCATCAAAACGCTGGACTGTGTCTTCCTTCTACAAACCACACAAGGCATATCATCCCCATTCTGATGACCAAAATCAGTGGTATCATATTCTGCTCCATAAATGTAAGCATAAGAGGAGGTAAATTTGGTGGTCAGGTTAGGATCACGTGGTAGACAAACAAACTCAGCTGCAGCACCTGTGTGAGTAGGCCAAGATCCAAAACCAAATCCTACAAAATATAAGTTTACTCTCATGAATTACTACGAGTACAATATAATAATGAAATTCGGAAACAATTGCTAGACAAAGGAATTAAAGTGCAAGTTTAAAATTTTAAATAATATTTGAAAATGGCAAATGTGGCTAGCAGATGGGTTGATGCTTTAAGGACATACGCAAGGTACCTTACCAACTGATAATTTTTCAAGATTGTCTAAATTTAAACTTATAATACTATTATATGTTCCTTGACATTTTTGAAAAGGTATCAAATTTTGAAAAATTTTGCATTATTCAAAGAAAAATAAACAAAAATTACAAAACATAAATTACAGATTTTTTTCATGAAAAATTGTTTTAGCAGAGGTGTACAAATCCATATATATACATTAAAAGTATTGCACGTAGGTCCTTCATTTAGTGGAACTCTTCAATTCCAGGGAAGAATCCAATAAAGTCCAAACTACGTTGCGTTTGATCTTAAGAAAAAACAACTTAATACCTTTATTATGATCTTACCAGAGTAAACCAATTCTGTGTTGTTATCAGAAGGACAATCCTTTCGTCCCCATCTTACAAACACTCCACCAGCTGTTAAATATATAAAAAGTAATTTGATAATATTACAATATATAGTGTACTGAAATGTTTCCAGTATTACAATATTTAGTTTGAATTCCAATGAAATATTAAGTGTGCTGAAAGTGTTTCCGGTATTGTAATATTTAGTATGTTAAGTGTGACTCCAATCTTACAATATTAAGTGTACTGGAAGCGTTTCCAGTATTACAATATATAATGTACTGAAAGTGTTTCCAGTATTACAATATTTAGTGTGCTGAAGGTGTTTCCAGTATTACAATATTTAGTGTGCTGAAAGTGTTTCCAGTATTACAATATATAGTGTACTGAAAGTGTTTCCAGTATTACAATATTTAGTGTGCTGAAAGTGTTTCCAGTATTATAATATTAAGTGTACTGAATGTGTTTCCAGTCTTACAATACTTAGTGTACTGAAAGTGTTTCCAGTATTCCAATATTTAGTATGCTGAAAGCGTTTCCAGTATTACAATATTAAGTTAGCTGAAAGTGTTTCCTGTATAACAATATTTAGTGTGCTGAAAGTGTTTCCAGAATTGCAATATATAGTATACTGATTGTGTTTCCAGTTTTACAATATATAGTGTACTGAAAGTGTTTCCAGTATTACAATATTTAGTATGCTGAAAGCGTTTCCAGTATTACAATATTAAGTTAGCTGAAAGTGTTTCCTGTATTACAATATTTAGTGTGCTGAAAGTGTTTCCAGAATTGCAATATATAGTATACTGATTGTGTTTCCAGTTTTACAATATATAGTGTACTGAAAGTGTTTCCAGTATTACAATATTTAGTATGCTGAAAGCGTTTCCAGTATTACAATATTAAGTTAGCTGAAAGTGTTTCCTGTATTACAATATTTAGTGTGCTGAAAGTGTTTCCAGTATTACAATATTTAGTGTGCTGAAAGTGTTTCCAGTATTATAATATTAAGTGTACTGAATGTGTTTCCAGTCTTACAATACTTAGTGTACTGAAAGTGTTTCCAGTATTCCAATATTTAGTATGCTGAAAGCGTTTCCAGTATTACAATATTAAGTTAGCTGAAAGTGTTTCCTGTATAACAATATTTAGTGTGCTGAAAGTGTTTCCAGTATTACACTATTTAGTGTACTGAATGTTTCCAGTATTGCAATATATAATGTACTGATTGTGTTTACATTATTATAATATTTAGTGTGCTGAATGTGTTTCCAGTATTATAATATTTAGTGTACTGAAAGTGTATCCAGTATTACAATATTTAGTGTGCTAAAAGTGTTTCCAGTTTTACTATATATAGTGTGCTGAAAGTGTTTCCAGTATTACAATATTTAGTGTGCTAAAAGTGACCCCAGTCTTACAATATTTAGTGTACTGATAGTGTTTACAGTATTACAATATTTAGTGTGCTGAAAGTGTTTCCAGTATTACAATATATAGTGTGCTGAAAGTGTTTCCAGTATTGCAATATATAGTGATTGAAAGTGTTTCCAGTAGTACAATATTTAATGTGAATGTGTCTCCATTATTGCAATATTAAGTGTGTTGAATGTGTCGGCTGTCTTGCAATATTTAGTGTGTTGAATGTGTCTCCAGAATTAACAATATTAAGTGTAGTGAAAGTGTTTCCGTTCTTGCAATAATAATAGTACTGAATGTGTAACCGATCTTATAATATTTACTGTGTTGAATGGGTCTCCATTCTTATAATATTTAGTGTACTGAAAGTGTCGTCAGATTTTCAATATTTAGTGTGCTGAAAATGTTTCAATTGTTAAAATACATGTATTTGGTGTGAATGTGTCCCAGGAATTACAATATTTAGTGTGCAGAAAGTGTTTTCGGTCTTACAATAATTTATGTGCTAAAAGTGTCTCAAGTCTCACAATATTTATTACATGTATGCTCAATGTCTCTCATGTCTTACCGTAATTAGTGTGTTACTGTGTTTTTCAGTTTTAAAATTTATATTGTGCTAAATGAAATTCAAGTGTTACAAAATTAAGTTTCTTGCGGATGTCTACAGTCTCACAAAATGTAGAGAGCTCAATGTGTTTCAATTACTAGTATTATAATTCTAATATTTAGTGTGTTCAATGTTTTTTTCCAAACCTACCATTTTTAGTGTACATTATACTTAATACTTCTTTCCAGTTTAACAATATTTGAATTGCTTTTATTTCTAGTATTACAATATTTAATGTGTTGAATGTCTTTATACTCTTATTCTCCTAGGCAGTGTTTTGAGTGGGGTCTCAAGTGTTTAAGTCCTTTGTATACTGGCCCCGGGATCATGAAACATCTTATAAGCTTAAGTCAAAATCTTTAAATTATACTTAAATATATTAGAAGACAAGCAGACCCAAATTAAAATATGTTTCAAACATTCAATATTGATTCATAATTAAAAGTGTTGTTATTCAGAAATTTTAATATTAATTCAATAATGAATAATTATTTTACAGGGTTTGAAAATTTGACTTTTAAAAGTTTAAGTCTGTTTCTAATCGATCTTGGGGCCTGGATGATTGATCACTACCCTTACAACATTCAGTGTGCAGAGTGTTTCCTGTTTGACAATATTTTGGGTAACTATTACGGTACGTATTGCGTATTTCAGTATCTGTTCTAGCATCCCTAGTTCTACAATATTTGCGTACTGGGTCTATGCATTTGGATATTTAGAGAAACAGACTAACAATGGAGCTAAACAAAAATTTAATTGGTCAAGGAAATTATGCTGTTCAACACCGATTATATTATTGACCGGACACTATTCTAAATTTTCTAACAAAATATTAGGAGTTAAGGATTTGTGTTCGGGGATAAATTTTCTGTTTCTAAAACCTCTAAAGAGAGATGTTGCTGATTTTGTAATTAGACAGAGACCGGTATTTGTGTGGTTCTGAAGTGCTTTGGAGAGACGAAACCATTGATTTTCCTCCTCTTAACATGTTATCGAGAGAGAAGAAAAAACAAACAAGAACATGAAGAATGTAGTGCTAATTGAATCCTGAGTGATCTTAAGAATCGCCTTGTATCACCAACTTCTCCCAATCAACCCCAGCTTATAGATTCCCCTTCACTGACAATCCCCTAATCATGCCGAAAACAGGTCTAATTTCGACAACCGAAAAACAAGTTGGATTGTTTTTCTATCTTTTTTTTCAATTTCAGAAACTTTATCTGTTGCCTATCCTAAGCCTTGAGCACGAAACATTTTAAATTAGGTTCTTTTCATGATACTCACAACTTTGTGATAATTATTTCCCCTATCCTTGCTTTTTGCATTATAATTACATACTATACTCATATAAAACTGTACACTATATCATTACAAATGCAGCTAATTTTAAAAAAGAAAAAATATGTGTACAATCTTTGCTTCTTATTGATAAGAAGTTTGAAATATTTTCATCTTAATTTCAAAAACCAATTAGTCCGATTTGTGCTAGAGTTAAAAAAAGAAAACAACAAGTAAAAGAAGCACAAACTAAGCTCGAAGAAAGAAGAAGATGAAGAATATATTTAAAGTTTATTTTCTAGAACTAAACCTAAGTGGATAGATAATGGAGAGAAGCCTACATGTACCAAATATTTTCTGAGTCTGGGGAGAAGAAATTGTAAAAAAAAAAAAAAAAAAAAAAAAGAAAAAAGAAAAAAAAAAAACATATAACTAATAATGGTATTGTCACCTGGCAGTCTGATATTCTAACAGCAGTATATTCATGTGGGAACATATTAAGTTATACGGCGCAGAATTGGAAAGCATCATTAGTATACTGAACACATTGATGTATTTGCGCTTAAAGAACTTGAAGGTTTGATATTAAAAGAGGAATTCCTATGATTTATGAAAATATTTAATAATAAAGATCAGATATAATATTTGTTCCAGAAAACTTTTATCAAACATTTATTTTAAACAGTAACACAAAAAATGGAAGCTTTAACGAAACTACGCCCCAACATTTTTCGATGGAGGTATTTATAAAATTTTGATGATAAAAAATCCTATACTAAAGGAACAGTAAGCAATCGTGACGCCATAGAGTTTTTTTTCAAAATTAAAAGAACCGATTTTTCTGTTTTTTATTGATGTTCATTTATTTATTCATATGATAATTTTGGCTACTATATCACTAAGCACACTAAATATGTACATGTTTTGATAAATCATCCATGAATATATTTTGTTGAATATAAAATTCCGATTCTTTCCTTAAGTAACTATTCTTGCGGATTTTCTCGTTATTTCCCGATCAGGACGAGGAGAACACAGCAAAAGTGACCAGTCGGTAGAGGATGCTCACTTCTCCATGGCACCTGATACCACCTCTGATGTTTTGGAGGTCCGTGTTTGCTCTGCTTCATTTTTGTATTGTTTTATGGACTTTTGAGCTCGAATCGTGTTCGTTATCTCCATTTGCTAAATTTGACAATGGAATGTTTTGCCTACCTAATCGCACAATGAGCATGACCAGTCAATAGGGGGTGCTTACCCTTTTAGGGATTGATCCCACCTCTGAAATTTCCTGAGGCCCATTTTTTATGCCCAGTGTTCACAGATTTGTTTTGTTAGCAGATTATTTTAGTTGGATCACTGGTCGTTATTTTCGCCTTCTTATTTAAGTGTGTCCCCATTATTTTCATTGGTCTACAAATCTTTCCTGTCATTTAATTTGTCCTTACCGTAATAAACAATTTGAACAATAACTTATCGTAAAATAATTTAAAACTAAACTAGAGGTTCTGAGAACACTGAGCTCGCAAAATGATACCACTGCCTCCGATATGATTATAATGACAAAGTCTATGTTTTGAATTGGGAGACCAGAAATTAGTGTCAGATCAAAAAGTTAACATAGAAGTCCTACTTGTCTTTGACATCTGATCCCACCTTTAGTATTTTTAGGGTTCAGTTTTTTTCTCTCTTCACAATATATATTCTTTACTAGAATTATAAGTTGAAAAGTTAGATATCTGATCCGTTTTCTCATTAAGCTTCATTATGAACGACCTTTAAACCTCAACAGTTCAGTGTTGAATTTATATAGGAGACGCAGAGTGTCGTCATTCGTCAAGATCGATTCTGCCTTTTCATACAATATTATAATGCAATATGATTACGTTCTCTTAGACTAGGTTTTCGTTTTTTGTCATCTTAAGATAATTTTTATTTAATATATTATTTTTATATATTATATAATATATACAGTATTATATTTAATATATTATAAATTCTATATTCACAAAAAAGTTTATTGCAATTTTCCTAATTTTGCAAATGCATATATATGATATCAGCCTCATTTCTCTTGATAAACAATTTCTTTTCAAAAATGATAAAGTTAATGAACTCTATATATAATAGATATACCTATGTACTATATATTGCATATTCTAGGATCTGATCATGCCAAAATCCTTTTCAAAGATGAAATTGCCTGTACTTAAAACTATTATTTTACTCTCCAACGCAATACGAGAAGATTGAAAATGTAAAAAGAAAGGCAACAGATTCATCATTTTAATGAAATTCAAATGAAGATTAATTTTAAAGATGCTCTGCTAAAGATGTTCATTTTGTGCACACAACACACGTTAGATACATATTATTATGATAAGGAGGACATGGCAGCGAGCCACACACCGCTTTGACGGAGTGGACCCATTTTCCGTCATCGTTACGTTCTCCTGCTCTTAGGGCCTCGGGATGTTCATCAACACAGATGTACTGCGAAGCTGCTTTGCTTGCATAGTATCCGGTTGCTAAGTATCCATGATACTGCTCCGTCCATCCCGAGTAGCAGCTATTTTTTCCTGGAATCATCAAGACGCTGGATTGCGTCTTCCTTCTGCAAACTACACAAGGCAAGTCATCTCCATCATGCAGACCAAAGTCAGTGGAGTCGTATTCTGCTCCATACATATAAGAAAAAGAGGAGGTGAATTTTGTGGTCAGGTTTGGGTCGGGTGGTAAACAAACAAACTCAGCTGCAGCACCAGTGTGGCTTTGATGAGATCCTCCACCAAATCCTACAAAGGCCAAAAACCAAGTTATCTAAAAATAATTATGACAATATTCGAATTTTGATGTCTATCATCGAATTGAATCGTTTTTTGATAAAAGTGATGATAACTTTTAAATAATTTAAAAATCTGTGTTTCCTCTGCCCTCGATTTGAATTGTTTTATTTGACTTTCGAGCTTGATTACATTCCTTAATTATCATTATGTTTCACCATAAAGAACCTCTTCACATCCTTTTTCTAGGCACCTGCTAAGTCTTATAAAAGGTAGTAACCGTTCCTTTTTCAAGCACTGGGTATTTCAAACTGAAATTTATGGGTATTTCGTGATGAGTCTTGAAAACCGATGCCCACTTATCTCAGTACATGTAATAAGTTCATTCACTGCTCAGTGGTTGTAGGTTCCGAGTAAAAGTAGCTCATTTACCGGTTCAGGTAAGGTTTATTTATGCGTGAAATGTTCAAACTAAGAACGTTTAGTAACATACAATCAATCAATCGTAGCACTTTCAAAACTACCTGAGTAAACAAGTTCAGTGTTGTTATCAGAAGGACAATCCTTTCGCCCCCATCGTACAAACACTCCACTAGCTGAAATGTACAATTATACGTCAAATTTTGCGTTATATATAGATTGGGAAGAAGATCAAAATCATTCAAGAAAGTAACCATATTACAAACAATTTTCCAATTTTCCATTTGTTTTAAATACCTCGTTCAATTGTCCTTATAAGTTTATTTACTTGGATAAAATTTAAAATATTTGATATCTTTTCTTGTTT